>NW_025963857.1:24129665-24252165 GCF_023055435.1 Haliotis rufescens | reverse complement strand
GTTATGTGTATGCGGTATGGAAATACAATGTATTACAATGTATTTGAGTCTGGACCAGACACTCCAGTGATTGACATCATGAGAATCGAACAGCGTAATTAGGACACGATGACATGCATCAGCCTAGTCTGCGAGTCTGATCCCGTTAGTCCCATCCTACTACAAGCATAGTCACCTCTTACGACAAGCATGGGTTGCTGAAGACCTACTCTACCCCGGATCTTCACGGATTCACAATATGGGTACTGATGACAACATACCTACTGGTGGAACATGTAACTGATCGAGTCTGGGCGAGATAAGCTAGTGGTTAAGAGCACGACATCGATCTACGTAGCTGTGCCATGATATGACGGCACACACTCCACCAAGTCACACACATCTTAACAATCCGATCCTCATTTGTAGACTTTTACGTGCACAGGTGGCCCAGTCATCTAAGGTGTCGCAGTTTTCTTTGCAGAGTTGCGTCCCTTAGACATGCCGGAAACCCCGGGTCGCCCCGATTATGTTTGAAAGTTTGTCAGCACCATAGACGTGCTCGTGGTTTCACCAAAGTGGTAAACGTGCAAGACCTGCATCCCTTCCAACTAACAGACCATGACGTAACTGAAGTAATCGTCAAAGCGGCGTAAAACCAAACTCACTCACTCACGACAAAATGCACACTCTGGGTATAGTCAGCCCAGGGTTCCTGTCAAATAAGCCATGAGTGAGTGAGTGTGTATGGTTTTACGCCGCTTTTAGCAATATTCCAGCAATATCACGGGTACCCATGTCGAGAATCGAACCCGGATCTTTGGCGTGACGAGCGAACGCTTTAACCACTAGGCTACCCGACCGCCCCAAGAGGAAAAGAAGTGGGGTTTAACATTATGTTTAGGTGTTGGAATGGGTTTAACGTCGAACTCAAGATTATTGCAATTATTCAGCGACATGTATAGCTTGGACTGATGCCGGTTTTATAATTAAAAATACGTAGATGTTTTATTAGTATGTCACGCGGCATATGCTGCACTAAAAGAACACAATGTTAGCACAGAAACACAACTCACCGTGCGGCAAACAATAATTCAGTGAAATCACTCAGTGTGCTAAAATATCAATACATCTCAAATATACATCTCTTGGTTTGAGTAAAGTACAGCCTGCTTTTAATGTCAATGTTTTCTTGGACCGGTTTTGCGAACTATCAAATATTTCTTATATTATATTGTAATACCAACCTGGTGATAATGCCAACGCCAATGGGCCTTTTTATTAACAAAAGCCCTAATTTCCCTGTCTATGATGTCATTTTTGTAAGAAGGTAATTAGTGCCAGCGTCATAGAAGTCGTTTCTCAAAACTGGTTAGGTTATAAAACTTGGGCCACTCTTTTGAGTGATCAGTTATTTGAATATGGATTTGCATATATATGTAGGTGACAATACTTTGTGAAACAATCTTGTATCATCCAGTATGCCCCAAGCACCTATTTCTCGTACTGAAATCATCTTCCCGTGGCAAGAGAGTTAACTGGCTAGAAAAGTCCAGTATCCAACCTTGCCGAACTAGGCTGGTATTATGGAGTTACATTTTGACTGGACTAACGAGTCTATGCATAGTCCAATCAAAATCGCGCAACAAAATCGAAATCCGGTTCGTAAACTGTCGTGCAGATTTTGGTCGATTGTAGGATTTGCAAAGCATGTGCACGGCCAACTCGTTGTCAGCAGACATTTTCCAAATCTTTACATGTTTTTAATCAAGATGCTCACGTGATTTGCTGCATTTCGCGCTGTAAGACCCGTTTTATCACAATATAGATCTTGATTATCGATCAGATCGTCCCGACTGGGCGCCGTCATTTTGTTTGAAGCAAATGCGAGTGATACGAGAAGTGGTATCTGATTGGTCCATAGGAGAGGCTTAGAAGGGACATAACTGGGTATAGCCACTACGATCGAGCCCAGTAATATCAGCCTAGTTCGGCAAGGGTGGAAAGTGGACTTTTAAAGTCAGTTAACTCTCTTGCCTCGGGAAGATTTACTGAAATATTCAAAAGGTGATTTCTACCATCTACAGTGCATGACGAGGGTATATTGGACGACACTTGAATGAGGCGCGCTGAATCAGTATCACAATTTAAAATATTCTCATGGAAAAATTGTTATCAGCAATGTTCAAAATTTGTTTCAATATTTTGGTACAAGAACAAAGCAGATAATTTACTGTAGACTTCGACTGAAATGCAGCGATCTACATGGACATACGTTGAATGGTTTTATCTTTTGGACCCTACTTACGTAGCTCGTCGTGGTCATTATTACGAAGACAATACTCTTCAGATATTTCAATGTATACACTTTACCGACTTTTAATGTTGAAACTGTATTGTTTGGAAATACCACTCTGTGAAATGACGTAAACATTACAACAATAGACAGTGACAGTGTTCTTGTTAGGTAGCGGACAGTGCTCTAGTTAAGTGTCGAACAGTGTTCTTGTTTCGTGTCTGAAAGTGTTCTGGTAAGTGCTGGACAGTGTCCTTGTTAAGTGTCTGACAGTGTCCTTGTCACATGTCGGACAGTGTCCTTGTTACATGTCGGACAGTGTTCTTGTTAAGTGTCGAACAGTGTTCTTGTTACGTGTCTGACAGTGTCCTTGTCACATGTCGGACAGTGTTCTGGTAAGTGTCGGACAATGTCCTTGTCACATGTCGGACAGTGTCCTTGTTACATGTCGGACAGTGTTCTTTTAAATGTCGGACAGTGTTCTTGTTACGTGTCTCACGGTGTTCTGGTAAGTGTCGGGCAGTGTCCTTGTTAAGTGTCGGACAGTGTTCTGGTAAGTGTTGGACAGTGTTCTTGTTAAGTGTCGGACAGTGTTCTGGTAAGTGTCGGACAGTGTCCTTGTTAAGTGTCGGACAGTGTTCTGGTAAGTGTCGGGCAGTGTCCTTGTTAAGTGTCGGACAGTGTTCGTCTTAAGTGTCGGACAGTGTTCTTGTTAAGTGTCGGACAGTGTTCTGGTAAGTGTCGGACAGTGTCCTTGTTAAGTGTCGGACAGTGTTCGTCTTAAGTGTCGGACAGTGTTCTTGTTACGTGTGGGTTGTCAATTTGTTGTTAGTGCTCGAAATAATCCGGAAATCTGTTACTCCGGGCGGCTGGGCATGGAACGGTACAGTCGCCATTAATGGTGTTCACTGCAGCGAAATCCATCTCCTGTACTTTTTTAAGTACACGCCGATTAACGATTCGTACACGAAAATCTTTCACACGGCATTTGAAAGTGTGATGATGTTAAAATATGTTGCATTACTCCCTTAATGTCAGGTGCAGCATCGCGTTATGTGCTGTAAGTAGCAGCGATGATACGTTAAGGAAGGCCCGAAGTGGGGTTTTCCCCACAGTATAATAATAATAACGATGATGATGATACTACTACTACTACTACTACTACTACTTCTACTACTACTACTACTACTACCACTACTACTACTACTACTACTACTACAACTACTACTACTACTGCTACTACCACTACTACTACTACTACTAATAATAATAATAATAATAACCAAGTGACTGCTAATGGCGCTAGATTAGTATTACCAAAAATTCATTCTCAGCTCCCTGGGAAGTATATACACCCCATGCAACACATTAATATATATGCAACCCTTGTGTGCATAGCATTCGTAGGACAACAAAAATAATCAAACTTATCCAAATTCTCTCTTCAGTTCTGCTGATATGTGCGGGTAGCATGAATAATACTTTTATGTATAGAAAGGTCATCAAAACAAGTTTCCTCTCAAGGAAGTCACTTCACTCCAAATCACCGCGAAGTGAATGAAGCGGGGGGAGGTATAGTGAAATACACTGCTATATACATGAAATGCACATTGCAATGTACAAAGAAATATATGGCAGTGGCAATGAAACCGAGGCCACTGTTCTGTTATACCTGCCAGAAATAGACATCCGTTGGCCACATGTGTTGCTATAAATATGCATGCCGTGATCACGAGACGGTGAATCAGTTAAAGATGTGGAGTAACGAGCGGCTCACACCTCTCACCCCACACATTCACTGTAGTCGTACCCACCAACCCTCCCTGATACAAGAAACACCCTCACGTGTGGGGACAGGTGGAAATAACAAGAGTGGGGGGTAATATGCGTGCGCATTGATTTCAGTTTACGCGCCAGTCCTCCTTGGGGATTATGGTTTGAACAAATCCCCACAACCTATGTAAGTAGAAAGAGGCGACTTAATACTCAGGTGGTCAGGCCAGGTGACTTGAAAATTGGTTGATTGCCTGACAATCTACCCCGACGGCCTTGATCGTTGCTCATGATATCAATCACTAGTTTGTCTGCTCGGTGTTCTGAAGCTGTATGTTTATTGATATATTTTTTGCAATATGAAGATGTTTTATGAAGTGCAAACTAATATAATAGTGTCTGTTTTTTCTGTTAATTTCAAGATCATTTTGAGATTTCACGTGAAGATATACGTGTTAGAATTGGTCTTCAGCAATCCATGGTTGTCATGTGAGACGGCAAACGGGATTGGGTCTGGCTCGGTGCCTTGGCATGTCATCGTATCCTAATTGCGTAGATCGATGCTCATGATGTCAATCACTGGATTGTCTGGGGCAAACTCGATTATTTACCCACCGCCGTCATACAGCTGGAACATTGCTGAGTGTGGCGTTAAACAACAAATGTAAACATCAATTAGATATTAATAAATGCTGTCCAAAATTCCATTTCCTATGACTGTGGAATTACACACGATTCTATATGTTTATGAATCATTATCAAATAATGTTGACACAGGTGTTCGCGAAAAGGTGAGCGTATGATGCCACCCCGGTTCCCGTCACAAACATATACAAGGGTCAAATTAACACAAAATGTTGTTCATTTTGTTGCCAACCCCCCGAAAACAGACAAGTCCCGGGACAGGTAATACTATGTGAGTGGTGCTGTACGTGGCAGTATGGAAACAATCATCGTGACGGCCTGTAAATAATCGAGTCTGGTGGGCCGGGCAGTTCGTCGACTAGTGGTTAATAGCATGAGCAGCAATTGGGTAACGATCCAGCTCGACATTTGTGCATATATCATGCTCTCTCAAGCATGTTCAAGCACTCTGAGATAATTATTTAATGTTCATTATAATTTCTATTATATTATATATTATCTATTTGATTATAGTACTGTTCATTTTAATTTCTATTATATTATATATTATCTATTTGATTATAGTACTGTTCATTATAATTTCTATTATATTATATATTATCTATTTGATTATAGTACTGTTCATTTTAATTTCTATTATATTATATATTATCTATTTGATTATAGTACTGTTCATTATAATTTCTATTATATTATATATTATCTATTTGATTATAGTACTGTTCATTTTAATTTCTATTATATTATATATTATCTATTTGATTATAGTACTGTTCATTATAATTTCTATTATATTATATATTATCTATTTGATTATAGTACTGTTCATTTTAATTTCTATTATATTATATATTATCTATTTGATTATAGTACTGTTCATTATAATTTCTATTATATTATATATTATCTATTTGATTAAAGCACTGTTCATTATAATTTCTATTATATTATATATTATCTATTTGATTATAGTACTGTTCATTATAATTTCTATTATATTATATATTATCTATTCATCTATTTGATTATAGTTAAAGTTCGGCATCCCAGTGGTTTAATCGTCACGCTTCCATTTTAAGGACGCCTTTCTGATATACCCCATCGAAATGTAATTCTTTAGGAACGCAGTATAATTTTGACAGCTCAGCTGAATGTAAGCGGAAACAACCATCCATGTGTCATTTTTCCAGAGTATCCAAATCTAAACCACACATATACAGTCTTGGACAACCATTGCTGACAGGATGAAGTTCTTGACAGGTGTTCAACGTTAACACCAACTGCAGCTGTGTACCAACATGTGTCATTCGACTGCAGCTTTAAGTTCCAAAATGAAGTATATTCATGTTACTTCGGTTTGTATTTTACGCTCTTGTAACAAAATATCCCCACTAATACACTTTCATCATTATTTATCTCACAAAGGCGACCATCCTTGCCGTAAAAGGCGACTATGCTTGTCGTAAGAGGCGACTAACGGGATCGGGTGGTCAGGCTCGCTGACTTGGTTGATGCATGTCATCGATCCCAATTGCGTGGATCAGTGCACATGATGTCAACCACTCGATTGTCTGGTCAAGACTCGATTATTTACAGACCGCTGCCATATAGCTGGAATAAAACTGAGCGCGGCGTTAAACAACAGACAAGCAAACAAACAAACACAAAAGTTAGTTGTCTTAAATGATCTGCCTTGTCAAGTATATATTTCTTTGTTTAACGCAGCGTGCAAGACATTTGAATATAAACTGCTGAGCAAAAGAGAGTATATACACTTGAAAACAGGATTTGACTGAAAAATGACAAACGTTATCAAAACGTTACATGGTTGCAAGGCGTCGCCGGAACAATGCAAACTTGAGGTCCAATACAGAACTATGATACCCTTATTAAATACAGCACCATCGAATAACCATTTCTTGTTGCTTTATTTTAAGCCACCGTCAAACATGGGTGTATACTTTCTTTTGCCCGGTAGTTTACTTCGTAAATAGACCGCCCTGAGAGCGGAAGGTCCGGGGTTCGACCCCCGGCCGCGTCATACAAAAAGACGTTAAAAGATTGTACTTGTTGTTACCCTGTCTGTCGCTCCGCATTAAGGGGCTAAAAGAAGGACTGGTCGGCTCGGAGTCAGTATACTGTGTGTATGGGGTATTCATGTTAAACTGCGGCATGGTATCTCAGTGAGCTAGCACTATAACACGGCATCAGTCCGGACTAGTACAAGCTGCCACACAAACACATACACGTGCATGCACGTCGCTATATAAGTGCAATAATCTTGGACGCGACGTTAAACCCAATTTCGCCTCACCTCACTTCGTAAATAGTTATTATATAATCCAAGGTGATTACCAGTAATAGATCAGGGAGTAAGTGATCATGAGGAACCAGTGAAGACACTGCATTAACATCATACATAATGTATACATAATCTCGTTTAGGTTTTGCCTTGTTTTCCTGTTTCCGCAACAGGTTTTTTCGATTATCAAACTTCGAGTCACCTGAGTCAACCGATGTAACCACATATTTGGCAAACAGGGTTGACTAGATTCAACCAGTATTGACCAAGCATAACCTTGGGCAGTATCCGAATTGAAACGTATAAAATGCAACCTTAGATGTAATCTAAATTGCACAACACAACAGCCATATGTATTTCTATAACACAAAGCTGTGACAGGTGAACAAGTTCTGACAAAGCTGTCTTTGTATCTGTTTTAGGGGGCACGGGCGGCCCAGTCGTCCAAAGCGCCGCGATTCGCTGTGCAGAGTTGCGTCCCTTGGCACGCCAGAAACCTATGATTGTGGGTTCGAATCCCGGTTCACCCCGATTATGTTTGTCAGCACCATACCCGTGCTCGTGGGTTTCACCGAAGTGGTAAACGTCTGAGACCTGCATCACTTCAGGCTTTCCTCCCACATTAAGCTGACACGTCGTGATATAACTGGAATACTGTTAAAAGCGGCGTTAAACCCAACTCACTCACTCAATTGTATCTGTTTTATACATGAAAAACGACAAGAAGGGTCAAAATAACGCGAAGTACATCAATCCTAGATGCAAAATCATCATCAAAGCTTGAAGTGACAGAGAAGTTCATTATTCATTCGAAACCGAAACAACCGAAATTTAAATTTTAATTTTAATGACACATCATCTTCCCGAGGCAAGGGAGTTAATTGACTTAGTCTAATTTCCATCCTTGCCGAACTAGGCTGGAATTATGTAGTTATATTATGGCTGGACTAACGAGTCTATGCATAGACCAATCAAAACGAATTTACGTCATCGATGACGTCACTTGGAGGTTGCTAAGCGGAGTACCGCACCCCAAGGGTTCAGTAGGTCGACCCAAGTATGACGTAAATAAGCTAACATGTGCTAAGATTGGTCAACCAAGGATAACTTGAGTTGTACGTTAGTCAACACGGGTTCATCTGGTTTTGAAATCGAACGCAAGCACTGATTTGAAATACGAATATTATTTCATTTGTACGATTTCATCGAGAGAGCACCGCCCCTTTCGTTGTATTAGTGAGATCCTTTAACAATTGTTCAGAATATAAGATAGTACCATTAAATTTAAAAGTCAATGCCTTAGGGTTATTCCTGTCATATGAGTGAGTGAGTATGGTTTTACGCTGCTTTTAGCAATATTCCAGCAATATCACGGCGGGGGACACCAGAAATGGGCTTCACACATTGTACCCATGTCGGGAATCGAACCCGGGTCTTCGGCGTGACGAGCGAACGCTTTAACCACTTGGCTACCCGACCGTTAAGTTGTATTATAACTGCGAACAAATCAGTTTAGACTGCCAACAGGTGTTTACGCACTGTGGGGACTACGGCAAAATACGACAGCATCCAGAAACAGCTGTTACACGATCCGCAAGGAATCATGGCCCATATGTTATATGATAGCAATCTATGTGCGAGATAGAACTTTGTTACCTAGGAACCACTGTCCTAGGGCTTTAGCATCAGGATCCATTGTCCGAGGACATTACTTAGCTGGGACCATTGTCCCGCGACATTAGTGGCAGGAACCATTGTCCTGTGATATATGCATTAGGAACCATTGCCCTGTGACATTAGTGTCAGGTACCATTGCCCTGTGATATTAGTGTCAGGAACCATTGTCCTGTGATATTAGTGTCAGGAACCATTGTCCTGTGATATTAGTGTCAGGAACCATTGTCCTGTGATATTAGTGTCAGGAACCATTGTCCTGGGATATTAGTGTCAGGAACCATTGTCCTGTGATATTAGTGTCAGGAACCATTGTCCTGTGATATTAGTGTCAGGAACCATTGTTCTGTGATATTAGTGTCAGGAACCATTGTCCTGTGATATTAGTGTCAGGAACCATTGTCCTGGGATATTAGTGTCAGGAACCATTGTCCTGTGATATTAGTGTCAGGAACCATTGTCCTGTGATATTAGTGTCAGGAACCATTGTCCTGGGATATTAGTGTCAGGAACCATTGTCCTGTGATATTAGTGTCAGGTACCATTGTCCTGTGATATTAGTGTCAGGAACCATTGTCCTGTGATATTAGTGTCAGGAACCACTGTTCTGTGATATTAGTGTCAGGAACCATTGTCCTGTGATATTAGTGTCAGGAACCATTGTCCTGTGATATTAGTGTCAGGAACCATTGTCCTTTGATATTAGTATCAGGGGCCATTGTCCTGTGACATTAGTGTCAGGTACCATTGTCCTGTGACATTAGTGTCAGGAACAATTATTCTGTGACATTAGGATCAGGAAATGTCCTCTGACATTAGCATCAGGAACCACTGTCCCAAGACATTAGTTACCAGGAACCATTGTCCTAGGACAATAGAACAGAGGAACCATTGTCCTAGGACTTTATTAACCAGGAACCATTATTCTTACAGAACTATGAGAACGTTTACAGCCGTCAAACAGCATTCTACGATCCGACACTAATACTCCGCGTGATGCTGCAAGCTAAATATTTCATCATATGATACCAGAACTGTTGCACATACTGAGTGTCTGCACTTAGCAATATTCCAGCTGTATGGCGGCGACCTGCAAATCATAATCCAGCGTCAGCCAGACAACCCAGTGATTGATATTGTGAGCACGTATCACGCCATCGAGCCTGACCACCCGATCCATAAAGTCGTCCATCCGGAATCCCCACACCGTCCATACTTACAGTGAGTGAGTGAGTGAGTGAGTGAGAATGGTTTTACGCCGCTTCTAGCAATATTCCAGCAATATCACAGCGGGGGTCACCAGAAATGGGCTTCACACATTGTACCCATGTCGGGAATCGAACCCGGGTCTTCGGCGTGACGAGCGAACACCTTAACCACAAGGCTACCCGACCGCCCCATTCATGCTTACATGTTACACTCAAGGAGTAAGCAAGTGTGTACATGAATTGATTTTTTGTATCACTTTTAGCAATATTCCGGCAATGGAATACCAGTAACGGGCTCAATATACTGAATCGATATGGAAAATCGAACACAGGTCTTTGGCATATCAAGTTAACGCTTTAACCACAAGGGCACTACAATTAAAACTAGAAAAAGCATCGCACATTAGATAAGGTAAATAAGATAAAAACTATATGGCTCACTAAATTGAGTATTGACTTGGTGCAGACAAACCAAGGATCATAAGCTGAGCGAACTTTGGGTTCGAACCCACTAACGGATGAAACCATGCACAGTGAATTGCCTCAACACTGAGTCACTGGTGTCACCTTGCGTCTTTGTTTTTAACAGAGTGAGTGTTGTTTTATGTTGCTTGTAACACTATTCAGAAATATCACACAGGGGGACACGTAGAGTGTATTAATAAATATTAGAACTCAAGTGCAAATTGCAATCGCCCAAACACTATGCTATTTTGGGAATTATGTTTTTAATATACCAGTGAGATGCGTCAGCCTATGCCCCACCCATATTTCTACCTGCACGATTTGAAGAACGACCACACCTACCCGTGTGTCTCCAGATCGTGCAGTAGCGTGGTGCCACAGCTAAACATGGCTCCACCTTTCGTCGGGGGATATAAGAGAAAGAAAGGGGAACTCGGCAGGCATATGGCACTGTTTTACAACGGGAACAGTTTACCATTTGATCCATACCAACCACGTGGTTAGGCCAGCAGACGTGAATCAGAGAGTAAGCAGACGATTTCCTGTGGTTTCCCGCGCTAACGGGAATCTCATTTTGTTGGCAGCTAGTGAACAGCGAAGATGATGGCGTTGTGGCCAGTGGTTATTTTGGCGGGATTCTTCCCATTTCTCGAATCCAAGACCTTGACACAACTCGAGACAAACAATTTAAATCGCTTTCTGGGTGAAGTTGCTCGATGTGCTCGTGTACCGGCTATATCGATGTCCTTGGTGAGAGATGGACAAATTGTATACACGAATGGCTTTGGCACCTCCAACAAACAGAGGCAGGAATCGGCCTCCTCCAAGACAGTGTTCTGTCTAGGAGACATCACCCAGACTTTTACTGCAACTCTTTTGGCAAAGCTGCTGGATGAACATCAAAAGTAAGTACACTCGAATCCCGTTATCTCGAATGTACTCTCGAACATATTCTCCTCATTATATAAATACATATACTTTGCCCGCTTATCTCGAATTCGAGGTTAAATAATACAGGGCTATCAATTGGTTATGTCGAGAATCCTAAAAATGTTTTGTTTATCTGTGGTCTAAATTCATTGAAATTCAATATAGTAAAACCTCGTTAACTCGAAGCTGACATCGCATGTGTGACAAGTGACTTGTCGCTACAATCGTCATAAACTATATAGGCTAATATTGTCCAAAGAGTTCTATCAGGGCCATAGTGATATTGTCTTAAAGTTTCTGCCGAGTTAACGTTGTAACGCAACGTGTTTAAGTCAAGTTCGCACGGTAATTCAACTGCATGAAATTCCGTTTCAATGTTTCGTAAGTGCAGACTACTTCCGTGGTCTAGTGGATAGAGCGTCTGCCCAGAGAGCAGAAGGTTGCCCGATCCCCGACCAAGTCGTACCATAAGACGTTACAATAAAGTATTTGTTGTTACCCTGCCTGGCACCCCAGACTAAAGGGAATAGAACAATGACACATCGGCTCGGAGTCGGTATAATGTGTGAGTGTGTGAGGTATTCAATAAAAACTGCGGTTTAATTCATTAGTCCTGACTGGTACTTGCCGCCACACACAAACACACACACACACACACACACACACACACACACACACACACACACACACACACACACACACATATACTCATCGCCAAATAAAACGCGAACCATAGAAACATACAGAGAAGTGTGTACGTTGAGAAGACATGTTTCCAATATCTACCACTTAATGACAAAACTAACAATCAGTCAAGTGTTAACGCAGTCTCTTTATTCTTATCACGATATGCTGCAAGTGATTTCCAAACTTTACACGTTTATCCTGCACGAGACAAATGGTCATGGGTCTATGACGTCACATGTATGTTATACATGTATGTATACCAGTATGTTCGTTTGTGCGTCGAACCAATATGATATCTCTTGAATATGAGTAATTCTTCATACATTAACCAACATGTATGTATACCAGTATGTTCGTTTGTGCGTCGAACCAATATGATATCCCTTGAATATGAGTAATTCTTCATACATTAACCAGCATGTATGTATACCAGTATGTTCGTTTGTGCGTCGAACCAATATAATATCTCTTGAATATGAGTAATTCTTCATACATTAACCAGCATGTATGTATACCAGTATGTTCGTTTGTGCGTCGAACCAATATGATTTCTCTTGAATATGAGTAATTCTTCATACATTAACCAGCATGTATGGTATTCGCGTTTCTTTTGTCTGTGAGTATATATATTTGTAGCGACAGAGCGTTTCTTTCCCAAATATGTCCATGCGGCACCGCCTGGACTGTATGTGACCTGTTTCACCTCAAAACTATTGTTGCTCTGGACATACTGTAGTTGTATATGCTTTTAGCTCACCTTACATGCAAACTAGCTCAATCATGTCGGTAAGTGACGTTTTGATAAAATTCCATGTACCCCATTTCAGCAGTGTACCACTAGACAAAATATGCCTGTCGTCATGGCAACAAATATTTGCCGATCTCTCCTTACAGCGAAACGACGTCGCTTAGTGTATATTAACATTGAGTTTGATGTACGTGTAACCTTGAGCTCACCTGGCAATATGGCGATAAACAAACGCTTCGCATGAAATCTCCTTTTATTTTGAAATTGTTGCAAATGATAAACATGGCGGTTGGATAAATTCGCTGTAGTTTATCCCTCACCATGTTTTGACGTACTCTCAGTCTTGTGTACCCAGGGGGGCACGGGTGGCCTAGTCGTCCAAGGCGCCGCGATTCGCTGTGCAGAGTTGCGTCCCTTGGGCACGCCTGAAACCTATGATTGTGGATTCAAATCCGGTTCGCCCCGATTATGTTTCTAGGTTTGTCGGCACCATACCGGTATGAGACCTGCATCACTTCGGTCTGTCCTCCCACATTAAGCTGACACGCCGTATTATAACTGGAATACTGTTAAAAGCGGCGTTAAATCCAACTCACTCACTTACTCACTGGTGGACCCAGAGCCAACATCGACGGCTAAACCTACAAGCCACACAGCGGAACGGGTGATCCAATGGGCTAAGCTATGGTACACTGTGCTGAGTACCTTAGATGATAACAAGATGTGCTGGTCGGGGTTCGAACCTGATAATGACATTTGTTTTTTAGGACTATACCTGAGCTCGTGGGTTTTACCAAAGCGTTAAACGTCTTAAGGGATTTCTAAAACAATTTGGAATTAAAAACGTTATTTTTCGTATACAAATCCTACTCTTGGTGGGATGAATATGGACACGTACATTTTGTGTCATTTTACAAATTATGCTGATTTAGGAGTAAAATATCTTTATTATTTAACTCTAAAATGACATTCGACAGACACGTGCCTATAACGATGGCCATCTGGCGAAACGCGAGGTTTCAAATATGGCGCCCAAATGCAATAGCAAAAGTCGACATTCTGCCAGATCCATATCAACATGAAGCAAAACAGATGTAGGAAATAAGTCAAAGTCCTCATGTCAAACATGTTTGCAAAGTGAAAAGAAACCATTGCGTGTACAGTTAAATATTTGAAACACTTAAATAAAGGCGGCAAAACCCTTACCTCTAATAACAACCACGGGAGTTATACGAAATGGACCCCAGGCAGTGAAGCGATCCCCTTATAAACAATATGTGCGTCATACATGTATGTCACTGAATAAGAAAACACGAGTTCTTGCTTAAATAATTTCTATGATCATAATGAATCTCTGTCAAAAGCAGAATGAATGATTATCAGATATTAACGATACCAGCTATAAACGAGTCAGAAAAACGACTGAATCTTTAAATAAAACACGTCAACGCCTAAGAACAACCAGTCTCGGTCTTGCACTTAACTGTATAACGAGTTCAATGTATGCTCAATTTGACTGGATGTAGAACTGGTGTTTTTTGCGCCAACTCTTTATCAAATATAGGCCACCTGTCATTGACATATATGTTGTTTTATATTTAAGATAAGGTAACGCCCGGGGGTACACGATGACGAATGTAACTTATCAGGAAGTGTGTGAACCTACACTTTCTCATTTACTTATTTAAATTGCTAAATACATCGAAAGACCGACCCGCGCTTGTTATGATAGTACGTTTCACAACAATCTTTATATTTAATTGGTCTTTTCGAACGCTGTGACAACGTGTGCCTTGAGATTCAACTGTTACAGATCCACAAACAGCATCTGTATTTGGTGTCAGAATTGTTACAATATTTTATTTCCACAAAAAATATAATTCGGTAAGAATGAAAGCCTGACACGCACTTAAACCAATATTAGTCCAAATGGTCGTTACCTAAGCTATAGACACCCCAAGACTACTGCCACCTGTTCCCTTAAGCCACAAAATTCATTACACATGTATTCCTTTGATATACTTTGGTAAAATCTGCAGATTCACAGACTGAAGATAGGGTGTGTAGCATACCTCACATGAATACCTTTGATCTGTAATCGGCCAATGATATCTAGCGTGGATCTGTTTTTCTTGCTTGGGTGTGAAAAGAAGAGGGGCTCTGAGGTCGCGCACCTGTTGCAAATGACCTCTGACCTTTCACTGGTATGGCTTCGAAGGAATGTATTGTTATAACCTATTTTGGATCTCTATCAGCGTTTGCAGGATGCCTGATATATTTGATGAATATATAAGCATCATCTCTTTGAATTGACAGGTTGCAGAAACAGGACAACCGGGCAAAACTGAATTCAGTTTGATTTGTCGAAGCAACTATACCGAGATTATGCATAAATTATAATATATTATTTTAGATTTTATATTAGATTTTAGAATGAAAACTCTTCACTGGTTCCTGACTTACTCGCTGATTTATTACCGGTAATCACCTTCGATTATATAATAACTATTTACGAAGTAAATTGCCTGGCAAAAGTAAGTTTGCACCCATGTTTGATGGTGGCTAAAAATGAAACAAACAAGAAAAGGTTATTTGTGGTTGCTGTATTTGATACGTGTGTCATCGTTGTGTTTTGAATCTTAAGTTTTTTTCTGCGACTGTTTTCAGCATAGTAATGTTTTGATGACCTTTGTACTTTCAATTTACTTTCTTTTGCCCGACAGAATACTTTTTGAAGCTTTGACCAATATGTCGTCAATGAATAATGTTAAATTGTAATTAATCGATAGGTTTCTATACATTTTAGATCTTTCGCTGTTTTCAATAGAAGGATTACGGAGATATCGACTTCTTCTCCATTCAAACCTATATCAGGGAGACTACACGAAGAGGTCTCCCTGCCTATATTATGAAAGCTTATATTTGAACATATTTTACACCCACAGGCGATTATATCACGTCTTCCTACTTTACGAGAGGGGCATGTTTTTGTGATTTGTTTATTGGTAACCATGGCAATTTAGGTGTATTCCACATGGACGTGGATCTTGAAGATCAGCTTGCCAACAATGCGTCAGTTTTGTGTTGTGCTAACAACTTTGTGTTGGGTAAGGCACTCCGACCTTTCACGATTCCTTATACACATGATATTGTCACATTCTTCTACTGGAGCACCTCTCAGATAGACACGGGGGAGGGGCTACTCTATCGAGGGGTGAAGGCGTGTGGTAATGTGTGTGTGTGTGGAGGGGTCCAATTTGGTGTGGGTGGAGGTGTGTCGTGATACGCGCGTGTGTATTGGTGTGTATATGTGGGGTGGAGGGGGTCGGTTTGGGGGTGAGTCACGGTATATCTGCGCTTGCGTGCGTGTGTTGGGGTGGGTGTGGTGGAAGGGGTCGTGTTTTTGGTGGGGTGATGGGTTGCGGTTGGGGTGGGGTGGTTGAGAGTGAGTGAAAGTGTATTGTGATACGCTTGCGGGGATGGGGTGGGGGCGTTGTCGACGCATAGATGCTTCTAGTACTAAAATCCCTCTGTGAACAATAACACTGCCAAGTCAGCACATGTTTTCTGGCATGTTAAACAAAGTGGCGCTTGCCAAGGTCATGCTAACCACCGTACGTTGCATCAACAGTGTCGTACTTTTTACAAACGGTATAATGATAGAAATCTCCGAATTGCGTAAATATACAGAATCTACATCTTTCCAACTGAAAAGCCCGTGTCGAGGCCCTGTTTTAGGATCATACTTGCAATGCCAGATACGCCGACTGATTCACGAGTATGTGGTCGACATTCCACTTACGAGTAGATTCCAGACATGTGCTTTGTTTGTTTGTTTGTTGTTTAAATCCGCGCTCAGCAAATATTCCAGCTATATGACGGCGGTCTGTAAATAATCGAGCCTGGACCAGACAATCCAGTGATTGACATCATGAGCATAGATCAATGCAATTGGGATATGATGACATGCATCAACCAAGTCAGCGAGCCTGACCTTTCAACAGGCATGGGTAGCTGAAGACCTAATCTATCCCAGATCCGGGGCCAGTGATGGTAATGAGTAATGTGATATTATAATCGTGAAGTTTGATGTAGAGCTAAACCTTGAGCGGCTTGCTTAATTTTCCTTTTGGGTGCCTTCTTCCCACTGGTTTACAAGGTTGCAGGGCTACATACTTTCAATGTCTACACTTAATATACAGTATAGTATGAGGTGAAGAAGACAATGTGTGAAGGTATACAGCACCAGCCTTCGTCAAATGGCAGTTGGGATACGATGACATGCATGTACCCAGTCACGCCTCTTACGACAAGCATGGGACCTATTCTATAAGTCTGGAAGGTAATTTAAGGTACCGACGTTTACTACAATATCTGAAAAACTATCGGACCTACTCCAGTCAAAGTTGGTATGAGATTATTAAACAGTCATGCATAACTGGATATTACATTTGAAGACAATCGGTGTATGAATAAAAAAATCTGTCTATTTAGCTATCACTATATTTCATCAACAACCAGACCTGTTCGTCACGGGTGGAACGAGCATTCATTGCAACAGCCATCTGCATAATGCTACCCCTGCGTCACAGGGCCATATGAGACAGTTGAACCAATCAACTCAACTCGAAAGAGTGCACGGGAATCACGCACGTTGAAACGCCCAACGCAAACACGGTATTCGTGCGTGCGTGATTCACGGGTACCTTAAATTACCTTCCAGGCTTTTATAGCCCCGAATGTTCACGGGTGTCCGGACATATACAATGCACATAGACTCAGCTCAGTATGTGTAGAGCAACTTGCCAAATTCCTTCGTCCGTCTCGCCCCATGTGAAACTGGATCTCAGTCTGATTACTATGAACGCCCTACAGGTATAAGCCTTTACAAATGCCGCACACCTTGCCCCATCTGACGTGGAAACTAATGCACGTATTGTGTTCCTCAAGCGATGTGTCGATACAGGTTATGCGTTCATTCATCACAGTGGAGGCCTGGGTTCAAATGCAAGATTGGAACACCGATTAAAAATCCAATGTGATATACCTGTAAATAATATAAACCTGATATATAAGCAGAGAGCATCTGGATCTTTACTCACTCAGTATGTGCATGAGTGAGTGTTGTGTAACGCCGCAGTCAGCAGTATTTCAGCTATATTCCTGTGGCCTGTAAATAATCGAGTCTGGACGGGCAAACCAGAGACTGATAAAATGAGCAAGGATCCACGCCATTGGAAACGATGACAAGCAGACAAGAGTTGATCATCGGATACATTATAACCGCATCTCCACATTCATCAAAAGGAAATCGATTTTATCTGTTTTCAATCTAAGACTGTGTTGCTGTTTTTTCTTGTTAAAAGGGGTGCTCAACAATATTCAAGCTATGTGACGGCGGTTTCTAAATAATTAAGTCTGGCCTGACAAACCCGTGATTGATATTATGAGAATCGTCCCACGCAATCGTACTTAGTCGCCAATCTATTTAGAAACCTTTTACTACCAGCACAGATTGCTGGGAGCCTTTCTTACCCGGAATCCCCAAGGAATCTGTCGGTGCCGAAGGAGAGGGAAGTAACCATTACAGGTTCAGGTCCGGGTGCGCTGCGCGAAATGACGTGAATGATATCAATATTAATGTCATCTGGTACAAATAGTTCATCACAATTAATCATCAATACGCTGTAAATAAACTGCTTTGTCAAAGTAAACCGTTGTTTCATCGGTTGATGACGTCTTGATTGACACCCTACCTTTATGTGTGATAAGCGCTTGGATTTTAAGAAGAAAACATTATAGTTGCATCGTCATCATGAATTTCATCGGAAAATATTCACTTCATTATACAGTGAAACACCATTAATACAGACGGTATTGTCTGGATTAACCAATTTCCGGATTAACGAATCATTGGTATGGTAAATATCACTTTGTATACACGTAACCGTTCCGGAGAGTAATCGGCTGTATTAACGGGGTCCGTACTAACGAGGTTACACTGTATGTCGATATAAGAAAGGGTTACTTTAACGTTTAGTAGCAGAAAACTAACCAAATACATTATCAAAACTATGACACTCTAAAGTATTGGCACATCGTTGGTCCATTATCAAATTAAAAAATGTCGATTGATGAGGATGATTGTTATTTTATCTTGACAGGGACTACTTTCTTCCTAATCGCTAACTACAGACCGTGAGGTGGTCACGTTTTTCAAGATACACTACCAGTCCAGAAGCGTTGCCTATATCCTGTAATTAACGTAATTAGATCCCCGAGGTAGTGATCGTGTAAAGCCTTTGAGCACCACGTGGGTGTTTAAAGGACATGGAGTCAAATAACATTCTCTCTAAACAGAATGTCACGGATCTGTAGAATATGAACTCTTCCCTACAAGAGGGATCAGGATTGTACTCTCACAGAGACATCAGTCAACGTTACAATCACGTTAGCCTTTTACAGAGATTCTTGTTCTATTTCCATTTTATCTATTTAACGGCTATTTTGCCTTTTACACGCAATGAAATTTGTTTCGTCAGATGATCGAGACTGATTATTCTCTAACGGTGACGTTTCATATTTTAGAACCAAAAAATGTTATTGTCATATTTACATTTAAATTTTTTGGTAAGGAAACAAATATTGTTGTACAAATGAACGCATAAGCTTTTCAAAGTAAACTTGTAAACAATTATATTCTGGAAAAATATATCTGTCGTATGATTAACAGGATGTCAGCATAAACCACGCTGCCGCTAAACAAAGATCTGAGGACATCTCATTACGGGTCACGTCAGAACGACCTTTCATCCGACCAATCAAAGCGTCGCTTACCAGATCATGAAAGTGACAGTCGGAATGGGTTTTCTAATCATGCAACCTCGAAAACGTTAACAGGGTGTATTCCGAACGACAGTTACGGCCCGTACGACTGATTCCGTCAAAATTATCGTCTATCTTTCGCTTCCGTGGGATGAACATTTGAACGGAGGAGGCGTTGCACAGTACGTGGGAAGCACTGCCATACAATCTCATCCATATATTAGACATTCTGGAATGTTCGTTTGTTCAGTTTTTAAAATTTTAATCGAAAACTGTTTCAACATATTTTTCAAGCGTAGTCTGAAATGGAAGTCGCCAGGTTGAAATTTGTGGTTGGGTATGTGATACTAAGGGGTGGGACTTCCGTGCCAGCCAGAATGTCACTGTTATTGTCCATGGAAGGATCACTGGACAGTACCACCGACACAACATGGATGTGCATTTGCTGGTCCACGTTTTGTCTTCCAAAATATAAACGCTTGTGCCAACCTTTCGCGTATCGTAACTCAACACCACCAGCAGCAAAACAGCACCAGAATGCAATGGCCAGCCTTGACTCCCCGCCACCTCATACGGAACACGTCTGGGACATGAGTGAGTGAATGAGTTGGGTTTAGCGCCGCTTTTAACAGTTTTTCCAGTTACATCGCGGCGTGTCAGCTTAATGTGGGAGGAAAGCCCGAAGTGATGCAGATATCAGCCGTTTACCACATCGGTGAAACCCACGAGCACAGGTATGGTCCTGACAAACCTAGAAACATACTCGGGGCGAACCGGGATTCGAACCCACATTCATAGGTTTCTGGCGTGCCCAAGGGACGCAACTCTGCACAGCGAATCGCAGCGCCTTAGACGACTGGGCCACCCGTGCCCCCTCTGGGACATGGGGAGGTGCGCACACCAATTCACAGACCACCCGCTACGTTAGCCGAACTGGGCCAGGCCCTGCAAGAGGAATGGACAAAACTTACTCAAATTGTCGTTGGGAAATTGATTAAATCATGCCACGCCGAATAAACGAATGTTTAACCAATTTGGGGGCATGGCCCATCTTTGATCAAGTTATCTGAAACGTTGATTGTTTCACGACAAAACCCATGTTATCTTTCGTGGTTGTTAGCACCTATTCTTGGTTGTTAGCACCTATTCTTGGTTGTTAGCACCTATTCTTGGTTGTAAGCACCTATTCTTGGTTGTTAGCACCTATTCTTGGTTGTTAGCACCTATTCTTGGTTGTAAGCACCTATTCTTGGTTGTTAGCACCTATTCTTGGTTGTTAGCACCTATTCTTGGTTGTAAGCACCTATTCTTGGTTGTTAGCACCTATTCTTGGTTGTTAGCACCTATTCTTGGTTGTTAGCACCTATTCTTGGTTGTAAGCACCTATTCTTGGTTGTAAGCACCTATTCTTGGTTGTAAGCACCTATTCTTGGTTGTTAGCACCTATTCTTGGTTGTTAGCACCTATTCTTGGTTGTAAGCACCTATTTTTGGTTGTTAGCACCTACTCTTGGTTGTTAGCAACTATTCTTGGTTGTAAGCACCTATTTTTGGTTGTTAGCACCTATTCTTGGTTGTAAGCACCTATTCTTGGTTGTAAGCACCTATTTTTGGTTGTTAGCACCTACTCTTGGTTGTTAGCACCTATTCTTGGTTGTAAGCACCTATTTTTGGTTGTTAGCACCTACTCTTGGTTGTTAGCACCTATTCTTGGTTGTAAGCACCTATTTTTGGTTGTTAGCACCTACTCTTGGTTGTTGAATCGCCAACATTCTGCTGATTGTCACGTTACACCTACCTTTTCTTATCCATACCCACCACCACTCGATACCTCCATATATTCTGTTATCATCTGTTATTTTCGAATATCCCCAACTTTTTGGGACAGTATGTTTACAAACATATAAGATTTTTAAAAGAAAGTCTTTTTGGCAAGGACACAAAAGAGTCACTACTTGGTCTCCCCTGAACAGCATGAACTAGTATGTTAGTGGCTACACTGTGTAGGCTGTATATACTCACGAGTACTCTAAAGCACACATGTTGTAATGTCAAGTAATTCCTTCTCCCTTATGATGGTAACCATATTTTATTTTATTACTGGTTTTTTTAATGCTTTTGTTGCTGTTGCATAATGAATATAGCTTCCCAAGGGGCCCGACTTATTGTTTGAAACAATATCGTGAATCAGTCGTTTCCCCAATACGCCCTTAGTGACTCAACCTGCGACAGTCTGACCCTGCGCACTGACCTGCTCTTAAAACAATAAGCTCCTCGTGACGTTTTACGGAAGCTGTTTAGAAGGAACGAATTCCTAAAAGACTTCCTAAAACAAAGGCTAAAAGTTATTGCAGGGCTACCTTTGGTGAGACGCGAGGATTCATAAATGGTTAAAACCTGGCCGAAATATGGTTTAGTTTGTTCATCCTACATCAGTTACCTCCCTTGGAGTTAGTTATACTGCACTGGAGATAGTTTTTCTGTAGCGGGGAGAGTATTTAGAATGTGGATGTGTCCCATCTGTCTGCGATTGGGTGAACAGCTTCGTGTTTTGGCGGGAAAGGTCAACACCCATATTGGTGCCAAGTTACAATTTCTGTTTTGCGGTGAGCAGGGCGTACAAACCACACGTGATTTTCGTACATAGTCGAAATATATAAATATATTTGCGTGAGTTATCGCTAAAATTAGTATATCAATTTATTATCCATAATGTTCAAAACATAATATAAAATTCCAACTATTACGTGTAAGAAGGATTTCACACGCCCTATGGCGCTGTTTACCAAGTCTGTTTATAAGACAATATAACTTGCTCAAGCCCATGAAGCTGGTTCCTGGCTGGAAGTGTTGACGCGATGCACAGTGATGCAATACTTGCAATGCGTCAAACATATCAGTGTTGCGTCATGGTGACGCTGTATTTTTCTGTTTCTGTCATGTAGAGTTCAAAGACAATTAAACCTGCTTCTAATAGTGCTTCTAGTACCACTATTACTACCACTACGACGACGAATATTTCTGCTGCTACTACTACTACTACTACTACTACTACTACTACTACTACTACTACTACTACTACCAATACCACTATTTTTGCTACTTCAACCACTATTACTACTACTACCACGACGAACATTATTGCTGCTACTACTACCACTATTTCTACTGCTACCACTATTACTACTACTACTACTACTACTACTACTAATACTAATACTAATACTAATACTAATACTACTACCAATAATGCTACTGCTACTATTACGAGGAAGGGGATAGGGAGGCGAGGGGGAGGGAGTATGTGGAGAGGGGGAGGGGGATTGTGTACCAAGTTAGTAGTAGTAGTCAGACATTTCTTGTAACATTTGTATTTAAACTGTAATAGAACGTCAACACAATCCGTTTTAGTAACCTCCATTTACACGTCCTGATTACAGCTTCACATGGGACACACCAGTGCAGGAGATCCTCGGTGCGGCCATCAACTTTGGCGACCGCTACCGCAACGACTACCTCAGCCTGAGAGACATCGTCTCCATGAGGACCGGCCTCAGCAACATGGACGCCGTGGTCCTCACCAACGCCATGGAACGAAGCCGTCTCATCTCGTGAGTACAACTTACCTCCCCTGCCCGGTGCTTTGTTTATTATATTTTTTAATTTTTATATATTTGCAAAGTTGTTAGTCTTGAACTGCGGAATACTGTTTAATAATTACCTTCATAATTATAAATTAAATATTCGAAAACAATGTTGAAAGAGAGGAATGTATTGTGTGAAGAAAGATGAGAGAATGTATTTTGTAATAAATAAATAAATAAAAAAATAAATAAAAAAATAAATAAATAAATAAATAAATAAATAAATAAATAAATAAATAAATAAATAAAATTAATTTGAAATCAAATAATAAGAAAAACATTTATTGTCTATACGGTTGGTCTACGTCACCACAAGCAGGTTCCCAGCCATATAATTGCGACCTACAAATTTTGGCATGAGCACCAAGTACGATGACACGCAATCAGCCTGACAGAGCCTTGCCACTTTATTCACAGTTTGTTTTCCAAAACCACCAACAACTTTATTCACAGTTTAATCGGCTCTAAGAAAATCAGGGGTACCGGGGACCTGTTCCGAATCACTGAGAACTAGACACAATGGTTGTAGACTGTGGTAAGACATTTTCTCGAAACCGCCTTGCTAAGTCAACTTTAACCTGACTCACTCACTGGTTATCGGGCTGTGATGGTTTGGATTGACGCTCATGCTATCGCCCACTAGGGATCCCAAGTGTCACATCAGAACATACTCTTTAGCGTTACGCAGTACTACAAGACCACACAGCTTGTGCTCGAGGGTATAAGGCAAATGGCCATACCCAATATAATACTGATTAATTAAATAATATATATTTGAATACTGAAAACGAATTTTGGCTAATCCCTAAATAATTATCTAGTTGGTTCACTGCATTGATAAAAAACAACATGATTTTGCTTATCACTGCATTGACATAAAGAACATAATTGCGCTTACCCTTGGGGTAATGTTGAACAATACTTCCTTTACAATCTGGTCACTTAATTCTTTCTACAAATATGAGTGAGTATGGTTTTACGCCGCTTGTAGTATTTTCCAGTTAATGACCAGTGGCGTTCAGCCGTCCTCAACACATCTTGCTAATTCAAAGGCATATGATTATTTGTAGCGTCTACAGTTACCCTTTCAGTATCATCATTCAAGGATGTCACTTGCACTTGCTTCTGTAGATGACGTATTTGCATGTCATGCAAATGTATGGATCATTGATTTCATTGGTTGAATTTCAACCAATCAAAATTCCTAAAGCAGGAAAGCGTACCCGGAAGAACACGTTTATCGTATTACTATAGTGCTGTATATATAGACGGTAATACATCTCGTGCAGCGACCTCTTTCCCTGGTGGACAAGCTTGTTTCTAACGAGTAATAAGTCATAAGATATGTTCTATCTGTACAACAGGGTACGAGAGGCACAGCAATCGTTGTGCAATGTTTGACGTGGCAGGAAGCTATTATCACAGAGACAATATACCGATATGGTCTCTGATCCCCATTATGTTTCTAGGTTTGTCGCCGCCATACCCACGGTCATCAAAATGATAAACGTCTGAGACCTGCATCACTTCAGGCTTTCCTCCACATAAAGCAGACACGCCATGATATACTTAACTGAAATACAGTTTAGACCAAACTCCCTCGACTCGTGAAGATCCGGGGTAGAATAGGTGTTCATCAACCCATGCTTGCCTTAAAAGGCGACTATGCTTGTCGGGATCGGGTGGTCAGGCTCGCTGACTTGGTTGATGCATGTCATCGATCCCAATAGCGATGCTCATGATATTAATCACTGGAGTGCCTGGTCCAGGCTCGATTATGTACAGACCGCAGTCATATAGCTGAAATATTGCTGAGTGCGGCGTAAAACATCAAACTAACCAACCACCCAAACTCCCTCAATCCATTATATTTTATTAAGTATTCGTTATGTTATTACCAAAACCTGGTTATGAACTGAAGTGAGAGAATGTTGTTTAACGCCCTACATATTTCATATATTGCCGGTGCCTGTTAATAATTGAGTCTTAGCCAAGCAAACCAGAGTCTGAAAGCATGGACAATGGACCGTGGACAGGTATATGGAGGACGTATTTAAATTCTAGAAAATTCAACCTATCCAACAGACAGAGCCTATTTTGTGTCTGCACACCTACGGCCAAAATAACCAATCAGCTTCTCAACACCTTGTACTATGTTGTACTGACTGATTGTATTGATTTATTTACCGGAAGAGTGCCTCTGTTGTTGGACATGTACACAAACCACACCACATGCTGCTGTTGCAGGTGATACTTCAATTATGTGTGCTGAGAACAAGATATAATCTGTTTACCTCCCTGTTTGTTGATCAAGTACAAAACAGCTTGTACCTGTAAAGATCCGGGTTAGAATTGGTCTTCAGTAAAATCATGCTTGTCGTAAGGGGAGACTAACGGGTGGTCAGGCTCCTGTAAAGGTGCACCCAACGTTTTCTTTGGTGGTTGACCCGTGAAGCTCCGGGGTAGAACAGGTCTTCAGCACCCCATGAGTGCCGTAAAGGCGACTATGCCTGTAGTAAGAGGCAACAAACGGGATCGGGTGGTCAGGTTTGCTGACTTGGTTGATGCATATTATCGTATCCCAGTTGTATAGATCGATGCTCACGGTATCAATCACTGGATTGTCTTGTTCATACTCGATTATTAACAGGCCGCTGGAATAGCTGGAATATTGCTGGGTACGGCGTTAAACAACAAACAAACAAACAAACACAAACAAACAAGTCGTCACGACATCTACAAACCAGCCAACACGTCGGCTTAAAAAAAGTCCTGTTCCCTGCTTTTTCTTTTTGTACTACAACGGACACGGGTGGCTCAGTCGTCTAAGACGACGCTATTTCATGCGGGGTTGCTTCCCTTGAGCACACCAGGCTCCTATGATCGTAGGTTCCAGGTTTGAACGATTATGTGTCTAGGTTTGTCAACACCATACCCGTGCTCGTAGGTTTCACCGGAGTGGTAATCGTCTGAGACCTGCTTCACTTCGGGCTTTCCTCCCACATAAAGCTGACACGCCGTGATATAACTGGAATACTGTTCAAAGCGGCGTTAAACCCAACTCACTCACTCACTCATACCATGATCTGCTAGATTGCAATAACTGTTTTATAATTCAGCCGTCCTCAAAACATGCATTTGTCAATTGTGCCATCTTGATAGTTCAAAGGCATATAGTAGCCTAGTGGTTAAAGCGTTCGCTCGTCACGTTGAAGACCCGGGTTCGATTCCCGACATGGGTACAATGTGTGAAGCCCATTTCTGGTGTCCCCCGCCGTGATATTGCTGGAATATTGCTAAAAGCGGCGTAATACCATACTCACTCACTCAAAGGCATATAACGTTGTGTCATTCTCATTCATTCACTCACATCATCCCTGTCATCACTATTTTACTTCCAGCAATCTGAGGTTCGCCCCCAAGGTGGCCACGTTCCGGGAAAAGTACGTCTACAACAACCTGCTGTTCGCTGTGGCCGAAGAGGTGACCCGCAGCCTGGGACAGGACACGTGGTACAAGCTGGTGCAGGATCACCTACTTGCCCCGCTCAGCATGACGGACACGTTCTTCATCACCAGTGATGCCAAGAAGCAGGAGAACCTGGCACAGCCAGTCATGAGCTACAACGGAGTCCCTATGCCTATCCCAATGGGAGCTATGAAGTGAGTAGAGACACGTTATCACCTTGCTTTGGGTTGTACACTACTAATCAAAACTAAGGTTCCCTTGAATCCGATCAGGCTGAGGTAGGTGATCGCCATTCCATCGGGATCCGATCGGGATTCCCCGCGACGCGATCCTGACGTTCAATCCAACACGGGTCGCTCTAGGGACGCGACAGGATACTTTCATCGCTTTGAGATCGCTAAATGATACCGATATCATCTCGATAGGAACCCGACAGAACGGAGAACATAACACGACTCGATCCCGACCCGATCACGTTGAGAAAGACGTTCGCGACAATATACCTAGAGGATCGTGTTAAGATCCCGACAAGATCGCGACAACATACCTATAAGGATCGCATTAAGATCCCGACGAGATCGCGACTACATACCTCTAAGGATCGCGTTATGATGAATACAGGATTGCGTCAACATACCTCTAAGGATCGCGTTATGATGAAAACAGGATCGCGACAACATACCTATAAGGATCGCGTTATGATGAATACAGGATCGCGACAACATACCTATAAGTATTGCGTTATGATGAAAACAGGATCGCGACAACATACCTATAAGGATCGCGTTATGATGAATATAGGATCGTGACAACACATCTCTTAGGATCGCATTATGATGAATACAGGATCGCGACAACATACCTCTAAGGATCGCGTTATGATGAATACAGGATGGCGACAACATACCTAAAAGGATCGCGTTATGATGAATACAGGATCGCGACAATATACCTATAAGGATCGCGTTATGATGAATACAGGATCGCGTCAATATACCTGTAAGGATCGCGTTATGATGAATACAGAATCGCGACACCGTACCTATAAGGATTGCGTTATAATGAATACAGGATCGCGTCAACATACCTGTAAAGATCGCGTTATGATGAATACAGGATCGCGACAACATGCCTAAAAGGATCGCGTTATGATGAATACAGGATGGCGACAACATACCTAAAAGGATCGCGTTATGATGAATACAGGATCGCGACTACATACCTCTAAGGATCGCGTTATGATGAATACAGGATCGCGACAACATATCTCTAAGGATCGCGGTATGATGAATACAGGATCGCGACAATATACCTATAAGGATCGCGTTATGATGAATACAGGATCGCGACAACATATCTCTAAGGACCGCGTTATGATGAATACAGGATCGCGACACCATACCTCTAAGGATCGCGACAATATACCTATAAGGATCGCGTTATGATGAATACTGGATCGCGACACCATACCTATAAGGATCGCGTTATAATGAATACAGGATCGCGTCAACATACCTATAAAGATCGCGTTATGATGAATACAAGATCGCGACAACATATCTCTAAGGATAGCGTTATGATGAATACAGGATCGCGACAACATACCTATAAGGATCGTGTATGATGAATACAGGATCGCAACACCATACCTATAAGGACCGCGTTATGATGAATACAGGACCGTGAAGGAATCACGACAGTATATCATCAGGTACAATGTATCGATCGCCTTCGGATCCCGATCTGGTCGCAAACGTTTCGCAATCGAAGGGATTTAGTTTTGCAGCGTAGTGTAACACAGATGAACAGTGTGACAAAAATATCCCCATGGTATCCATGGACACATGCGTGCATAGAGAGCTGATTCCCAATGATAAGAAAACACGTGTTTACTGATAGAACAGTTGCAGTTTTGCGTATTCCCTTGAATAATACACGGAAGAGTGTCACATGTGTGATGTGTTGTGATAACTGTTATAATAACAGTGACATACAACTTACTGGTTTTCGTGGCGAATAGCTGCAACACTGCTGATACGAATCTGTTTGTTGGTAATGGAGAATTTGTTTGTTTGTTTGTTGTTTAACGTCGCACCCAGCAATATTCCAGCTATGTGACGGCAGTCTGGAAATAATCGAGTCCGGGCCAGACAATCCAGTGACTGAGCATGAGCATCAATCTACGCATTTGGGATACGATGGCATGAATCAACCAAGTTATCAAGCCGACCACCCGATCCCGTTAGTCTGTGCAACCAGAATGTGTGGTTGTCAGAATACACTACTCAGAATACACTACTCAGAATACTGCTACAACTGGCCCCACTTGTACAAAGCGATCTTAGTGCTGTAGCTATTGTCAGTCTGTGTGAAAAACACGTATTACAATAGTCTTAGCACGGAGATCAATTTGTTCAATTGGGGACGCCTTCGTGGTCTAGTGGTAGAGCGTCCGCCCGGAGAGCGGTTCGAACTCCGGCCGCGTCATACCAAAAGCAGTAAATAATAGTACTTGTTGTAAGCCTGCCTGGCGCTCGGTATTAAGGGGCTAAAACAGGGACTGGTCGGCTCGGAGTCGGAGTCGGAGTATACTGTGTCTGAGTGGGGTATTCATGTGGGGCATGTTATCTCAGTGTGCTAGCACCATAAACTCGACAGCAGCCACACACACACACACACACACACACACACACACACACACACACACACACACACACACACACACACACACACACACACACACACACAAAAATAAAAAAAACAACACACACACACACGCTTCATGAGTGCAATAATCTTGATCGCGACGTTAAGCACCATGACGCCTACCATTACCTCACCTCACCCCACCTCACCCCACCTCACCTCACCTCACCTCACCTCACCTTGTGCAGTTGGTCCCTGGTCACAAGTCAGACTATTGTTTTCCGCATTTCCACCAAGATATAGATTAAGATATGTAGGTGGACGCCACTAAGTGTTTTTAATATAATTCTTTTCAAACAGAGGTCAAGAAATCATAGCCGCAGGATCCTCCATCTGTTCGACCGCAGACGACATGGGCAAATGGCTTCGGTTCAACCTGAACAAGGGTGGGACCCAAGATGGCGGCCAGCTTCTTCCCAGAGAAGCCCTGGCCGAGTTGTTCCAGGGGCAGACTACACGATCTGATGAAGGGAACGCCAGGGTGGAGGGCTTCAGCCAGCCAGACGTTCAAGTGTCCTACACAAGGGAGGCCAACACCCTGGGCTGGATCAAAGGACACTATCGGGGTAAGTGAGGGGGTATGGTTTAACGCCGCGTTTTGCTATATTCCAGCAACATCAACAGGGGACACCACGAATGGGCTTCAAGCATTGTACCAATGTATGGAATCGTACCCGGGCCTTCGGCGTGACAAAGGAACCTTTTAACCATTTGGTAGACCCACTGCCTAAAGTAACGATCGTTCCGCTCTGATATAATCAAAATCTGTCCCAAAGATATAAACATACAAAATTAATAGTATACACTTACTTTTTAATGACATGAATCACATTGTGACGATCCGGGTTAGAATAGGTCTTCCAAAGTCCGGCATACCTTACGGATTCAAGTACCATTTTCTATTTTTTCCCGTAAAAGGCGACTATGCTTGTCGTAAGAGGCGACTAACGGGATCGGGTGGTCAGGCTCGTTGACTTGGTTGATGCATCTCATCGTATCCCAACTGCGCGGATCGATGCTCAAGATGTCAATCACTGGATTGTTTGGTAGAGACTCGATTATTTACAGACCGCCGTCATGTACCTGGACTATTACTGAATGCGGCGTTGAACAATAAACAAACAAGCATTGTCTTTTGCAGGCTACTCTGTACTCTCCCAAGACGGGTCCCTCCCCGGGTACGAAAGTCTTACTAGCTTCATCCCCGACCGTGACGTGGGCATCTTCACAGCCTTCACGGGAGACAACGGCCCCAAAGCCTTTGCCGCTAAGACACTGATGAACACCTATGGTTTGGACATGCTGATACACGGCCAGCCAGCCTTCCACCTCAAAGACTTCTGCCAGACCCTTGATGCCATGTTCACCATTGTCGTAAAGAACGACCCGTACGTGAACCGAGACATCAAACAAGCCTCCGAATCGAAACGTCCTCTGGAAGACTACCAAGCATTCTATCGGAACCTGGCCTTCGGGGATATCCGGGTCTGGGTGAACGAATCATCCCTGTATCTGAAGTACGGTGAGATGGGAGAGTTCAACCTCCGTCCAACGGAACAAGAGAATGTTTTTAGGATGGAGGCAATGCCCGGAGAGCTTTGGTATACCACCCACGTTGATATTCTTCGAAGGAAGCCTTACTATGCTTACTTTGACACAACTCCTTACAGCGATGACCATATCGAGGTGGTAAAGATCCCTCACTTTGACAGGGACACTGATCCGGTGTTTAGTCGGCGGATACGAATCCCACCTCCATACGACGAGGTGCAAGAAGTTTGTGGGTCGGGCAGCAAGGTCGCTGTATCTTGGACCATTGTTGTTTTAATGATGGCGATGGTGCTGCGGTGATGAAATTCGACCGAGTTGCACTCAGCAAATCTTAAACTCTAACAGATTCCATATCGGTAAAATGAAGTTAACTGTATGTAACATTTTATTTGGATTTGTTTTATTTCTAATTATTTTTCCTAAATATCATCAAAAGACTGACTTTATCATTTGGAAACTACTATATAAAATCGTTGTCTTTGATAATAAGACACCAGAAGTTTATATTTTCAGGAAAACATCCCAGTCATTGAGGATGGCATCCAGCTGATTTTTAAAAAAAAGATTTGCTTTTGCAGTTTATTTTGTATATTTTGCATGTTATTGTAAACTGTTTTTGAGTTGTGTGTCCCTTAAGAATATGCTTCCAGTGTTTTCAAAACTAATTCACATCATATAAATTATTACATTACGACTATAGGTGTCACGTGACATTGCTCCCGAGTTATGATTGGATATGTCCATGACCTAATTGGTGATGCAGTCACGTGGCACACTGTCTATTCCAAATATGGCAAGTGTATATATCAAAGTCTTAAAGACCTATTTGAACATCATCTGGAAGGATATAGATTATTTATTTCAGCGTATTTAAAATTACATTTAGCGAGTTGTGTAATTAGTTCGACATTAGACCAAATGTTACATATCAAATTCGGACTTAATGCTATATAGTCTTTCAATGTACATACAGTTTTCAAATATTTGAGTGTAAAAAAACCTTTTAATCGATTTTCGCATCTTCCGTAAACGAAGGTGAGACCTGTTTGATTGCAATAGGGTAAAATTGTATACATCTATATCATAGTAAACAGTAGGGAAATGTTTCGTTCGGCGATGTAGATAGTATTTGCAACTGACCTGTCGTAATGTATAGTTAAAATTGTTTGAAATAAATACATGTTTGTTGTCAGTTGTTTGTTGATTGGTTTAGGTCACAGACAACTAAACTGAAGTCCAAAAGAAAGTATTTTTGTTTGTTTGTTTGTTGTTTAACGCTGCACTCCAGCTATGTGACGGTTTTTTTAAATAATCGAATCTGGACTAGATATTCCCGTGAGTGACATCACGAGCATCGATCGCCACAGTAGGGTTATAATGACATGCATCAACCAAGCCAGCGAGCCTGACCACCCGATCCCGTTAGTCGCCTCTAACGACAAGCATAGTCACCTTTTACGGCAAGCATGGGTTGCTGAAGACCTATTCTACCCCGGATCTACACGGAGTACAAAGAAAGTACCACCCTGGCTGTGTCTTGAGTTATCAAAAACGTTTTCAGCTCATATCAGATGTGTTTTAACCCGATCTTTTCGGGCTGTTCCTGCCAAATACTACCTCTGTAATTTCAGTACTACAAACGTGAGTTGCAGTCAAAACATATAGAGTGTTAACAGACTTAAACTTAAACAGTAGTTACCAGTTCATCACAACACTCAGTCTGTGGTATGACCTGCATTGGCATTGGTGCAATCCAGTACTACGGAAGCCTTTTAGGGCCATTTGTTATTGGGTTTTTGTTGGGTTTTTTCTTGAAATTTGAAGAAAATAAACAAATGGTCCTAAAAGACTACCGAACAGTACCGTTATCATGGAAAAACTATAGTGCTGCAACCCTGTGAAAGTTTGATCAAGGTTACAACATTCACGGCCATAGTAAAGTTTCCAGAATGGTTTATGGCAGAGATGTCCAAATTTGAAAACATCAGTGACAGAAATGTCCGATGCCGTTCCCGATTTTGACCTGTACCATATGTTCCCGTGTTATTTTCAGTTGAACAATTGACTTGCCTTTGCATGTGTTTGTGACGAGTGCAACCGATGGAGCAGGATACGCTCACCTTTTCGCGCACACCCGATGTTATCCTTAAAGTGATAGTGATTCATAAACACATGCTTATGAAAGAGTTGTACAAATGACTCTGCTTTAGCCAAAAGAGGTTGATGGTTGTGAACATGCTTTTGATACGTACCTGACTGTGAAACCAGTTGCAAACTCATTGCCCTTACACTTATCAGTCTTGTCCTCGCCTCGTGAAAAGCGCACCGCGTTACCTTTCTCGTGGGGGCACGGTTGGCCCAGTCGTCTAAGGCGCCGCGATTCGCTGTGCAGAGTTGCGTCCCTTGGGCACGCCAGAAACCTATGATTGTGGGTTCGTATCCCGGTTCGCCGAGATTATGTTTGTCAGTTTGTTTGTCAGCACCATACCCGTGCTCGTGGGTTTCACCGAAGTGGTAAACGTCTTAGACTTGCATCACTTCGGGCTTTCCTCCCACATAAAGCTGACACGCCGCGATATAACTGGAATACTGTTAAAAGCGGCGTTAAACCCAACTCACTCACTCACCTTTCTCGTGATCAGTAAAGCGTATCAATAGCTGCTCTCAATGCTGCTTATTGATACACCTATTGCTTATCCCCCTGGGTCTTTTTGGTCGGACCGCCTCCGTGGTCTTGTGGCAGAACGTCCGCCCGGAGAGCAGAAGGCCCGGGGGTCGATCCCCAGTCGCGTTATACCAAAAGACGTTAAAAGATGGTCGATCATCCGACGGAACAGATTCCATTTGGCGTAAATAATAATAACAATACGATACCAGTACCAAGTGGTCCGACTCCCCATTGTTCTCGGTGCCTTAGGTTTGGTACCTCCCAATCTGTTGACTGACATTCAGAGAGTACCCGAGTTTGCTACCAGGAACACAACCCTTCTGACAATCTGGGTAATGCAGAAGGCTGCAGTGTTGGAGAGTCTTAACGTTCACAATAACAACAACAATAACGTACATTGCAAAGTTGCAAAAATTATTGCCGAGTTGGCCGAGTCTAATACGAACTATACGAGCCTCCATGTTAAATCATGTGACAAATAGCCACCTCGTACCAAAGTCGTACCAAACTCGTACAGCTCGTATCGAGATCGTTGTGCTCGTATGCGACTCTTAAAAACCTCCTATTAGATTCCTATTGGACTCCTATTGGATCCTATTGGACTCCTATGGGGCTCGTAACACACTCGTACCGTACTCGTATGATACTCGTATATATGTAGTCTCTTCCCGAGTCCTAACCGAGTTAGGCTCGGGAGAGCTCGGCAGCTACCTCGGCAAAGTGTGAGAGCTGCTGACCCGGAATATGGTATGGGTGGGGTATGGGGACGCTACGATTTCATCCTGATCATTTGAAATAATTCGGCAGAGTTAACCGAAAATAAGTGCTCGTTGACATGCTGCACTTCATGTTGGACGTCCTCTGAAAACCAATGTGTTGTGGTTGAAAAAAAATGAGGCTGCTCATTTTAGGGATTAAAATGTAAAAATGGTTGATGCAATTCCCGAATAAAAAATATTGTGTATTTAACAGAATTCCAACTTTCCCCCCCAAAAAATTAATTGGCCGTTTCCAAATACGATTTTATGCTTATTGATGTGTCAATGAATAATAGATATGCATGTTTTGGCATAGTCCGCTCTCATCCGGGAGCTTCTGTAGTCATGCGTTCCTTGCATCACCTGTTCCAATACAGATGTTACGTTCAGCGCCAAGGATTAGTCAACACCGCAGTCTCAACTCAATGCAGTTTATTCTGCAACCATAACATCGACAGACGAACCGGAATTGTCGGTTCAACCAAAAGTTGGAATAAACAAAAGCGAACGCGGACGCGTGTAGTGGCGCAGCCTGACTGTCCCTCGGGTTGTTCAAACAAACGCTGTACAATGTATCATGAGCGAACATGACCGGTGCGTTCTGATATCAACACGACATCTTGCAGCTATTCATTGTCAACTTTCACTAACACTGCTGAGTCACGTAGACATGATCTGTTTCCCTATTCAATTATGTTTGATAGAAGGATAAGATATTGCAGCATTATGTTAACACACGCTTAAAGTGAGTTTTTGTGAATTTGTGCCCGAACCTGCCAAGAAATGAATACTAATAGTGTTATTCGGGCCTTTGGATCTTTCAAAGCAGTTAGGTGTGAGTGTGGGTTTGTTTTCAACGCCGCACACAGCAATATTCCAGTTATATGATTGCTGTCTGTAAATAATCGGATCTTGACAATCCAGTGATCGATATCATGAGCAACGATCCACCCCATCACCAACCGTTTCTTGCAACCAGGATACGTTGCTGGCGAAGTACTCTAACACAAATGTGGGTGATGAGGATGTTGCGTTGCTCAGTTTGTAAATAATAAACTGGCCAAGGCAAACCGGTGGTTGATGGCATGAGCACCGATACACGCAGTCGAGGTACGATGATACACACTCAGCCAGGTCACGCATTTTTATCGGTATGTGTTCACGACTACTGGGAGGCTATTCTACCCAGTAATCCTTTAATAGTGAGTGAGTGAGTACGGTTTTACCAATATTCCAGCAATATCACGGCGGGGGACACCAGAAATGGGCTTCACACATTGTACGCATGTCGGGAATCGAGCCTGGGTCTTCGGCGTGACGAGCGAACGCTTTAACCACTAGGCTACCCGACCGCCCCTAATCCTTTAATAATTTACGACTGAGGAATACATCCCACTGAACGTGATGGTATCTTGATATATAAATGTACTACTTCAAACGAAACCGCTAAACACAGTAGCATATTAATAAGGTTACGGAATGAGAGTGAGCGTTGTTTTACGCCGCAATCAGAAATATCCCAGTAAATCACGGTCCTGTAAATAAAAAAGTCTTCGCCAGACAAATCTGTCGATGATGTGCATTAGAAATAAACAATGTATTTAGCGAGCATTGGCAGTGGTTTCTCCAAATTCCCGATTTATTCTGACTCGATCGCCGAATGACAAGTGATACGCCATATTAGTTTGTAAATACTGAAAGTAGTCCCTACTTGACCTTTGATATTTGCATCTCTATCCGCATATGACCCCATCGGATATCGTTTTTTATCCTTTGGCTTTATGCGTTATGGCGAGAAACGTACCCATTATATATATTTATTATAATAATTATATTTACAGTTTTTATTCATTTCACAGTTTTCACACACATATTAATATCAATTCGACCATATACTGTCCTCTGGATTGAAAAGCCGTCGGTTCTCCTAAGCAATAATCTCAAATTGAAAACGATAAGTTTTTTAAACATACCAAAGGGGAGTAACCGTTGTTAGGCAAACAAGCCTTGTGATACTCAGCGTCAAAAAGCACAATCTTATGTACACTGATCTGTTGAGTAGCAAGATGTTGGCTGATAAAACACGTTATACCAGATGAAGCCGAGTGTGACGTAGTACATCTATATAGCGCTGACAACACGTGGTTACCTGAGAGTGACAGACGACACCCACCGTCACACTGCAGACTTGGATCTGGATTGAAACATACAGCCGTACGCTTTAGGGAGTTGTTTACGGGGTATCTATGTGTGATTTGTATTCATACATACTTGTGCCAGGTACGACATGAAAGCGGTGTCTTCCTCTGGGGTTTCTTGTTTTTCAAAACTATAAGTGGAGCCGGTTCCAAGCGGATATTGTCCCACTATTCGCTATTCACAGGTGGGTCTTTGTTTGTTTGTTTGTTTGTTTGTTGTTAAACGCCAGGTGTGTAAATGCTTTGTACATAATATGGGGCATCAGACAATATCAGTGTTTGACATCGTAGGTATCGATCTACGCTGAGTGTCAGCGAGCCTGATCACCAAAATGTAAAATGAATGTGTAGGTAGAATATGCTCCGGCGACAACTGGGCCCACATGCACAAAGCTATCTTTGTGCTATAACTATTTAAAGTTTACGTTAAAGTATAGACATTACAATAGTCTTTGCACTGAAATCACTTCGTGCATTTCGCCCCTGGTCATATGGACAGAGATTGCGGTTGTTGTTACGGGTCTTGCCTGGCGCTCGGTATTACGGGGATAAAAGAGGGACTGTTGAGTTCGGAGTCAGTATAATATACACACACACACACGCACGCACGCACGCGCGCGCGCGCACGCACACGCACGTGCTAGGTACATATACATGCACGTCGCTATATAAGTGCAATAATCTTAACCGCAATGTTAAACCCCATTTCACCTCACTTAACCTTTGTCATTATGATTTACTCGTGACCTCTCGTGTCATTCCGGGAAAAGCTCTTTGTTTTGATTGATGCGTCACACGTGGTCATTGTATCAACCGAGTTCTGTCTTAGTCCAAGCTGGAATACCGGACAGGTTAGTCAACTCCTTCCACTTGCGCCATTGTCGTGAACTTTAGCATGGAATCCATCATAGTACAGTGTGTTTATAACAAACATTATGGACAAAAATATTGTGACATAGTTAAAAAAGAACTGTGATAAAAAAATATTAATGAGGATTATTTAATCTCCAGTCAATCTGCATTCTCAATCGTTTGTCGTATCGAATTGTTTCTTAAGAAAAGGGACGAGTAGTGACGTAACATTATGATACAACTTTTTAAAAAAACAGCCGTATTTAGATTGAAGGATCCGACAGGAGTCATACAGTGCATCATTGATGTAGCGTAAGGGGGTAAGTAAATAAAGTAAAATATAAATCGATGGCATTTTTTTTATCTTATTTACTACCACATATTTGAAATATGTCGTTAGCTAAAAGTTATCTAGTGAAATCTTACCAATGTATCATATTTGGGTCAAAACATGACGGCCTCGGGGCTTTGAATGTGACAGTGTTAGGACTGACTCGTCAATTACTTACTTCCGCCTCCTGGATATTAGGAGTTTTACCATAAGGGTATTGTAGCATAACGACGCACTGATTGCGTAGATGGTTGAACGGGGCTCGAGTGTTCCGTTATACCCATTCAGTTCTGTATTGTATGATTAACTTGTTCAAGTCACGATATGGCTGAAATAGTGCCGATGTGACTTTAAATATTAACTCACTCACTCACTGTATTGTATGACAGGCCCATATTCAACGGAGGTATGTGACACATTTTATATGATACAATGTCGCGGTAATAATTCATGTCGTAACACAAACGTATGGTGTCTGTACAGAGTTGGATTTAACGCCGCTTTTAACAGTATTCCCGTTATATCACGACGTGTCAGCTAAATGTGGGAGGAAAGCCCGAAGTAATGCAGGTCTCAGACGTTGACGACTTCGGTGAAACCAAAGAGCATGACAATTCTAGAAACACAATCGGGGCGAACCGGGATTCGAACCCACAATCAAAGGTTTCTGGCGTGTCCAAGGGACGCAGCTCTGCATAGCGAATCGCGGTACCCCCGTCACAAAATGACACCCTAGGGATTTCCCAATAGATGAACATCTTCCTGTGTTATTTGAAAATCAGCTAGGCCAAGTCTAAAACGAATAATGATGTTACGAAAATTTCTGTACAGAGCATTTGATAAATATGATTCTGGTTCAAGCCAGGACTTGTACTGACGCTAAAGTATTCATATTTTAAACTTTCGTAAATATCTAATGGCTATTGCTGTTGAAATATATAAAAAATCGAACGCATGCGAAAATGCTTAATGAAACCATAATATAGCCTATTGTTTTGGACAGACAAATGAAATCAAAGCCATATGTAAAGCAATGGAGGTATACAAGAAGCCCATGTATTCTTACCAAGATTAGCGACCGCCGCCTCCTTGGTCTAGTGGAAGAGCCTTCGCCAGGAGAGCGGAAGGTCCGGGGTCGATCCCCAGCCGCGTTGTACCAAAAGACGTTAAAACGAGGTCGATCATGCGATGAAACAGATTCCATTTGGCGTAAATACTACTACTACTACTACTAATAATAATAATAAGATACCAGTACCAAGTTGTCCGACTCCCCATTTTACTCGGTGCATTAGGTTTGGTACCGCCCAGTCTGTTGATTGACACTGGGAGAGAACCCGGTTTGCTACCAGGTATACAGCCCTTCTGACAATGTGGGTAATGCAGAAGGCTGCAGTGTTGGGGAGTCTTCACGCTCTCAATAACAACAAAAATAACGTACATTACAAACAGAAAAAAACGTCCCCTTTGTGTTCATGCCTACAGTATCTTGAACCCACATTTCAATTATATTGACGTATATTGTTGGGTTCTTTCACACTTAACGGAGCGTGGTGCACGTGCTACAAGGAGCTCATTCCATGCGCATCACACAAAGGCGACTGAGACGCCGTGCGATTTTAAAATATGAGAATCATTTTGAATTTTTTTCCACAAATGACTGTTGAGAATAATATGTACCATACCCGTGAAGATCCGGGGTAGAATAGGTCTTCAGCAACCCATGCTTGCCGTAAAAGGCGACTATGCTTGTAAGAGGCGACTAACGGGATCGGGTGGTCAGGCTCGCTGACTTGGTTGATGCACGTCATCGTATCACAACTGCGTGGATCGATGCTAATGGTGTCAGTCACTGGATTGTCTGGTCCAGACACCGTCATATAGCTGGAATATTGCTGGGTGCGACGCGAAACAAACAAACAAACAAACAACTGTGGACCAAAATATCACGAGCAGCCTCCTACCAAATTTTGAATCAGAAATCATTTTGGATGTCGAATCGTATGTAAAGAAATGGTCCAAAAAGGAATATGAATCTGTCGAATGTCTTTCAGGATGGGTCAAGTCAGTGCCCGAGGTCATTGGTAAAATGCATGAACTGAAAAAGTGGAAACAGGATTGGAATGTTTAAAAAGTTAGTAGTTATCTTACAGCCAAGGCCTCATAACATAACCATTTCTTTTGTAAGCATCACTACAGTGATTGTTTGATCAAAGAACTTGGTATATGTGACATATCAAATAGTACTACATATGAGGCCAGTATATTAACCGAGCAAGAAATCTGCCAAAACTTGGCATCAGAACTATCATTTTTGGGTTGACCCTAAACAATCGTCAGGTGTCTACATTTCATAACCTTTGAGGTTCAAACGAGCTTGCTCTTTTTTCGAAGATTTCAATGCGTGTCATACGAGGTCTGAGTAAAGATTTCAAAAAAGGTTTATGGCAGATGGAGAACACATCCAAATTTGACGTATCAGTGACCAACATCAAGTTGTATCATATGTTCGCGTTTTGCGGAGAACAATTGACTTGCTTTTGCATGTATTTGTGACAGGTGTATGTGGGTCAGGATACAAATATTTTCGCGAACACCTGGTGTCATCACTATTTGATAGCGTTTGTTTGTTGTTTAACGCCGCACTCAGCAATATTCCAGCTATGTAACGGCGGTCTGTAGATAATCGAGTCTGGACCAGACAATCCAGTGATTGATTTTATGAGCGTCGATCCACGCAATTTAATTGAGATACGATTACATGCATTCATCAAGTCAGCAAGCCTGACCACCCGATCCCGTCAGACGCCTTTAACGACAAGCATAGTCGCCTTTTACGGAAAAGAAAAAGAAAAAATGGATTAAAATGGTACATAAGGTACTACTACCTATGTTACCGTGGATCATTTCCACCACAGAATCCCCATGGGGGCATTGCTTTTGTGGAATGTCTGTGTATATATTAAATATCATAAGTACCGATTACAAGGCACGTTGTCCAACAAGCTATATGCCCCTGCTCACAATGTTAATCCATTGTCCATTTCAGAAGGAAGAAACCATGTTATCACCCATGACGCGGTTGTCCTTAGCAACCTTCTTTGCGTTTTCCTTCTGTCAAGACGAAACAACGCCTTCTCCACACAGACAGTTCGTCCCACCTCAATTTGATCAAATATGTGCACCAGTGACCTTTTCCGAGCAGATCCCACCAATGAAAATTAAGTGTACCTTGACTAGAAATGACGAACAAACATGGAGGTTAGCTACCCTCAGGGAATGGATGATGGAAACAAAAAACAATCAATCTGGTAAACAGTATTCATATGAAATACAGTGCGATCGGTCAGATTCTAGTCTGTCTTTACCATGGCCAATGAAATGCCCCGGTCTGGTGGAGCTGGTTGTCAGGAACTGCAATATAACTGGTATGTATTCTGAATACGACCGCCCAGACATCTTTACGATGCCTTCCCAGTTGATCAGGGTGGAAGTAACAGACTCAACTATGGTTATTAAGCATTCACGTTTCCTGGAAGTCGTCCACAGAATTACAAACGTTTCGTCCGATTTTGACTGTCTTCAGCAGGAAACTGTCGAAGAACTCGTATTTAGAAACATTTCCTATATGTTAGATGATGACATGGAACACTGTTTGCAGATGTTTCGTCCACCAAAGGATAACGCAAGTATCGTCCCGGTTGATCCATCTTGCAATATCCTGCTGCTACCACCTGAGCTACGTAATCTTGAGGTGGAATGCAATTTCCAGAAACTCCGCATCATTGATGAAAGTATTAGCAACACTTTGTCCGTTTACTACCACCGATTCTTGACAAAGTACAGCAAGTTTCCTGTTCTCGAGTTCCTTAACTATTCCTCCAACCATATCAATGTTGTTCCAGAAGAGTTGAGAGATTGGTCATTTTACTTCTTATCTTTGAAGCACATGGACCTTTCTCACAACAAAATTGAAAAAATAACCTTTGAAACGAAGTTCAATTTTAGCCATAAAAACGACACCTACATAAATTTGCAGTACAATAACATTACATCTCTCACTCCAATGGACCTCGATCATCTTCGAAATCAACAGAAAACATTCATCGATATCCGAAACAATCCCATTAACTGTGGCTGCAACCTTGAAGACTTTATTAAGGCCTTATCGAACAAATTACTCTTTACAGGAGACATGAAAAAGTATGAATATATCAAAGATATGAATTGTGCTCAACCAGATCACTTAGCTGGGAGGTCCTTGGGAAGTTTGACAGTTGAAATATTAAACTGTGTATTGGAACATAATACTTCAGTTATACCGTTTGTAGTTCTTGCTGTGGTGGTTGTGATTGTCCTTGGCGTCGTTGTCATAGCATTCATCTATCGTAAAGAAATCCGGATTCTATTCTATACGCGTTTTAATATTCTGCTGTGTGGAGATGTGTACAAAGGTCTTGGATCAAAACAGTTCCACGCATTTGTCTCCTACAGCACTGAGGATGAAGAGTGGGTTATTGATGTCCTAGCAAACCGTCTTGAGAATACCGAAAGCACAAGGGAGGTATTGTCCAGCTCGGAGCCAGGAACAACAAGGGGGAACAGGAGGTCAACGAGATTTAACCTGTGTATTCATGGAAGAGATTTTGTTCCTGGAATACCGATCATAGAAAACATTATCAACAGTGTCCAGAATAGCAGACACACCATCATTATTTTGACACCCAATTTTGTGCAAAGCCGATGGGCCATGGAAGAGTTCTTGCAAGCGTACAACCAGAGCATCAATGAAAGAAGACGCCATCTGATAATAGTCATTCTGGAAGAGGTGTCAGAAGACAAGATGGATCCGCTTTTGAGGAGGTGCCTGAAGACCTTCACATACATCAAAGTTTCGGATAAACTTTTTTATGACCGTCTCACTTACTCATTATCGGCTGACAAGAAACTATCTAATGATGAATTATCAAACGAGAACAGTGTGCAATGTATAAGAGACTCTGTGACTTTAGACATGCCTAACTGTTATGACAGTGGTGTGTTTGAGGGCGATGTGTCCATGAAGGGTGAGACTAACTTTTCAGACAATGGCATCCGTTTGTGAATGAATGAGTACGTTTCGCCTGGAAAGGCTCCATATCAGAACGCTTATGGTACACAGTTATAAAACTTAAAACACTTCAGTGGACATTTCACAGGTCATCACAAATTCTTCTTTAATTATACCTGATTCATCACTTTTAAACTCCTCTAGTTTGCATGTCCATTCTAATTATAATAATATTGTTTTTTGGCCTCTACTGGTTTCTTTCAACAATTTTTAGTTAACTCAGATTTTCTGGAGAGAAACATAGATCTACAAACTATCTGAGGCAGTGTAATTATTACTAGCCACGCCCCGTCCGAGAAACATGGAGTATGTGGAATCCCCAAATGGTGCACTCTAGGTGTTCCTAGGTGGTTGTGTGTATACCTACAATCGAGGTAAAGGCACCCACTGCAGGTGCGTCTTCAGAACCTTCAGATGACATTGTACATTGGCGAATACGTCCGTAACACTTCGGAACATTACCATCCGCCTATTGACTCACTTTACCCACGAGAACAAGATGGGAACGATGAAGGTCGGTATAAGTCTTCAAATGGCATTTGAAAGTGATGCACATGAGAGGGAGAATTTGTGGAGGTCATCTTCTATATTATGAGGAACACAACGTTTCGGAGTATATACTTACTCCTTGGTCTGTTGAATCATTTGACAGTTGACATTCATAAATTGTCTTTCTAACACCGATATAGTATATGAATAACATTGAGATCAACCAACGATATCTTGAAAAAGTACTACCAATGACGCGGATGTACAGAGAGTGAGTGAGTCGGTTGGGTTTAACACCGCTTTTAACAGTATTCCAGTTATATAACGGCGTGTCAGCTTAATGTGGGAGGAAAGCCCGAAGTGATGCAGGTCTTAGACGTTTACCACTTCGGGGAATCCCACGAGCACGGGTATGGTGCTGACAAACTAGAAACATAAATCGGGGTGAACCGGGATTCGAACCCACGATCATAGGTTCCTGGCGTGTCCAAGGCACGCAACTCTGCACAGCGAATTGTGGCGCCTTAGACAACTGGGCCACCCGTGCCCTCGATGTACAGACTGACAAGACAAGGCTGAAAGCCCAATTCGGTACAGAGCAGAAGAATGCCATACAATATCCAGATACAGTTGGACATTTGCTAAAGTTAAAATGAAAAGTGACATTTGAAATCCTAATATTGAACAGTGATCTGAATTGCATCGGATTTAACCTTTCTATTCATATGATATATGAACGTGCTGTCAGAAATGTTCTGATATATTTTGTTGTATACATATTTATAATAAGATATATACATGTATGTTATATGCCTGGTGTTCAATGTGATGGTAAATATCTAAACAAAATATATATAAACTGCCGAGTAAAAGAAAGTTAACGCTCGAAAATTGGACTTTAGAAAAACATTTACAAAACGTTACTAGGCTGAAAGCATTCACCGCGGCACTGCAAACTTAAGGCACAAAACTCAGCTGTGACACCCGTATCAAATACATCTATAATTTATATAAGGTGTCTTTCCATATTCTAATATAATTGTTGATGAGTCAATTCCTATCCTATATAGTTACAGGCAGGGGACTCAGCCATATCGTTATTTATGTGTCGGGTGATATCAAAGTGAGTGTGAGTTTCGTCTAACGCCGCTTTAAACAGTGTTCCAGTTATATCACAGCGTGTCAGATGTGGGAGAAAAAAAACAAGGTTAGACTTTTACCACTTTGGTGAAACCCACGAGTACGGGTATGGCGCTGACAAACCTAGAAACATAATCGAGGCGAAGCGAGATTCGAACCCCCAATCATATGTTCCTGGCGTGTCCATGGGAGGCAATTCTGCACAGCGAATCGCGGCGCCTTTAGACGACTGGGCCACTCGTGCCCCCAACACATCAAAATGAAGACTATTTTGTCTTAGTTTGGAAACGCTCACAATTTCGCGAACACCTGGTGTCACATGCTCATTATATACTCGGAATCGTTCAATGGACTCTTTTATCAGACTTTTTTATGAATATGGAAAGGTTTTGTAGCTTTTATGTACGAAAGCAATACATTCGATTTTTATGAGTTTATCCTTTTGTCGAACTATTTTGCTTTCTTATAAACTACACAGTACAAAGCACTTATGCACAGTGAATGCTGCGCTATACAAATGCATATATTATTATTATTATTATTATTTTTAAACTAAACATGAAGCTCTGCTGTGTACTAAACCATGTCTGTATGACGCGCACTATAACAATAGGCGCAATTTGATTGTTATATTGTACATATTTTGTACTCATGTATAAAGGCCGATGGCCAGGAATACAACACGTGCTTGTGCTTGTGCTTGACTAGAGTGAGTGAGTTGGGTTTAACGCCGCTTTGAACAGTATTCCAGTTATATCACGGCGTGTCAGGTTAAGGTTGGAGGAAAGCCCGACGTGATGCAGGTCCTAGACGTTTACCACTTCGATGAAACCCACGAGCACGGGTTTGGTGCTGACAGACCTACAAACATAATCGTGGCGAACCGGGATTCAAGCCCCCAATCAGGAGTGTCCAAGGGGCGCAATTCTGCACACGGCACCTAAGCCGAGTAGACCAAACGTGCCCTACCCTTACGTGACAAGAAATAACACACTTACCCTTTTCGCGACAACTGGTGTCATCACTGATTTTCAAGGATCCATCCACGTAATTTTCAACAAACAAAACAATTACTTTTATATTACACACCAAAATATCTCTCTCTGTCTGTATGTCTCTCCTTTCTCTCTCTCTCACTCTCTCTCTCCATTTCCCTCTCTCCCCTTCCCTCCCTCTATCTCTCTGTGTGTCTGTCTCTCTGTGTCTCTCTCTGACTCTCTCTCTCTCTCTCCCTTTCTCACACACACATACATATTGTGGTGTGTAATGTAATATATTACGACCGCTTCACATAGGCTCCAGTCTGTTGGCGATGAGATGTGCAACGTCAGTCAATGGCATCGGTTATTAACCCATTTTCAGCTATTCGTTTTGAGCATTTTCACTCACCCGTTTGCTCATTGGCTGGACTTGTTCATAGAGACAGCGAGCCTCCTTCAGCCACAGTCCAGACAAACCCAGGGGGGGCACCCAATAACCCGACGTGCAACCATCCACCCTAAGCCAACCGCATCCCCCGAATATCAAATTAGAGATATTGTTATAACGTCTATAATGCATGCTGTCCATATTACTGCAGTAGCTATAGCTGTAGTTGCTTCGCTTGTTTGTTTGTTCGTCTAACTAAAAAAGCTGCATCCGCGCTTGAACACCAAAACTTTATATTTTGTGTCAGATTTACAAGCGCTGGGCCCGCAATGCCGCGAGAGACCGAAATGAGTTACCTCCCTTGTATCACACTCGTCCTTAAAGATGGTGGCAAGCCAATATCGTACGTCACAGCTAATGATTTCAAACCGCAGATAGCAGGTGGAAGCAGAATATTTGTGTGAATACTGCCCACGGAAACAATATCCCCGTCAAGACAGCTCTAATTTCTATAGGTCTATGATAATACGGTCACTGAAAAAATCGTGTTTCTCGGCGACCGACCGAAACATTCGGCCAAAATCGAGCTACTTTTTCGGTCATTTGCGCAAGCTAATTTCCTCAGTTTAGATTGGAGTCGATGGGCAATCGAAATTGCGTAAAATATTTTTTTCGTCCCGAGTAGCAGCTTTGGTCCGTAAGTGCAATGCCACTGCTCTTGGAATTTACCTAAATGGTAAGCGTGTTTCACAAGCATCAAGTTGGGTTTCCTCTTGCTCGGGTACGCTCATTTAACCGAGGGCACCCATGCGTGGAAAAAACTCATTAACTCTTTCTGACTATGAATATTTGAATATAAAGAACAAATAAAACTTTAAATGATTTATATATTCGAGTATTTTAACGACACCTTTTCACAAATATCTAAATTGCAGTTTTAACAATGACCTTTTCATGATATGGTTTAATTGCATAACTGATATTGTCAAATAATACACACGACAAGAAAAGGCACTTTCATCACAAAGTGAGTGTTTTCTCGAGGTAGGATGTCTGATTAACCCGCATTAGCAGGACAGATGTGTCCCCCGATGGTGCCAGGATCTCGTCTGAGAAGTAATCACGATACTTATCTCGAGTGAGTGAGTGAGTTTGGTTTTACGCCGCTTTTAGCAATATTCCAGCAATATCACGGCGGGGGACACCAGAAATGGGCTGCACACATTGTACTTATGTCGGGAATCGAACCTGGGTCTTCGGCGTGACGAGCGAACGCTTTAACCACTATATAGGCTACCCGACCGCCCCTACTTATCTCGAAGTGGATAATAAAACCACAATAATAATAAAACCGACTGCATCGTCTATCATCTGGGAGTAGGTATAATTGATGTTCCTGATCCAGAGCAATTGTTTGCTCTTCCTGGGGTTCATTCCTGCTTGAGTTAGTGAGGGAGTCTCGCAGAACGCAGCTTTGAACTCTTAAAACACAGTGTGTCAGCGAACGATTTGTTTATTTGGTGTTTAACGCCGCACTCAGCAATGTTCCAGCTATATTACGACGGTCTGTGTAACATAATCCAGTGATTGACATCATGAGCACAGATCGACGCAACTGGGATACAATGACATGCATCAACTAAGTCAGCGAGTCTGACCACCCGATCCCGCGAGTCGCCTCTTACAAGCATTGTCGCCTCTTACGGCACGCATGGGTTGCTGAAGACCTATTCTAACCCGGGTCTTTGGCGAAAGGGGACTAGTGTGCGGGTATTACGCAGAGAAGTGATTGACGTTTTACATGGCTACCACGTTTTGGTGAAAACCACTAAATGGGGATGGAGATGACAGATCAACAATCAAGATAAAGGCCATTCTGGGATTCGAACTCACTATCAGATAGATGAGTCTTACACATCTGAGGGACTTAACTCTTGCGGTGCTAAAGCCCCCATTACACAGGGGTGCGACCTTTGTACCACGTTTGAGCGATCAAAAACTGGCCAGGACGCTCAATGGTCGCCTGAACCTATAAAATCACGTTTCTTTGAAACTGCTCCGGCAGTTGTTCAGCAGTAACTGCTCGAGTTGTTCAGCGTCTGCAACCACAATGAAACACTGCAGGTACAAACCCTCTATTTATAGGCAGACTGTGGAGGCATTACGGGTAGCTTAAAGGAGGCAGAAAAGAGGCAGAAGCATTGCCATGGTGTCTCAAGGGTTGCCGTGGTTGCCGAATGGAGGCACAGCGGTCGCCATAGTCATCATCAGTGCACGCTGTTGGTCGCCCAAAGGAGGCCTAAGGGAGGCAGAAGCATCACCCAGATTGACGGGAAAAATTTGCAACAGAACGCATCTTTAACCTGGCAACCATTCGACGACCACTGTGCCTTCATTCTGCAACAACTGCAATGCTTGTGCCTCCCTTCTGCCTCCTTTTAGCCACCTTTGAGCAACCAACCTCCTCGGCGACCTTTGTGCGACTGTTTTGAACATGTTCAAAAATTCACGGCGACCATGGCGTCCATGGCGATGTCTGAACCTCCTGTGTACCACCTTGGAACGACCTAGGCAACCATTCTGCCTCCTTTGAGCCTCCAACGACGACCTGGCAAATTTTAAAGTCGCACACGGGAGGCACAAAGGTCGCCATCCTGTGTAAAGGCTCCATAAGAACCCCAAGTAAAATTCACAATTACGTTGTTTTTTCTGTAAAATGAAAAATAGATCAGTGTTCCGAAACTGGGAATATCAGGAATAAACAGTTTATTTAGCGAGCCAGGGCGAGATACCATCTTTATCATTAATGTCATTCATAAATGTTATCGTCAAAACAAATCTTTAACACACAAGGTACAATGCAAATGCCAAGTTTTCCTGGAACGTGCGCATTAATATGTTTCACTGAAAGCTCAGTAATAAGTAGGTCGAACGCTGACAACATTGTTTTTAGACAGTGTATATGGGCAAAGTTAAATATATCATGTTTTAAAGCACAAATGTAACATTGTCAGTGCAACCCAAAGGTCCGCCCGCTAGAGTAATTGCCCTTTGTCAAAGGGAAGCTACTCTAGGCTATCGTCAGATTTGTTGAGTCATATTACATTTTCATAACGTTAGAAAAAGCAGTCAGATGTCCTACACAACGACAAAATAAAACAAGGTAACATTTCGGACGTATTTCAAACAAATTAAAAATTCCGAATTTGGAAATGACCCCAAAACGCAGAGATCTATAAGGCCAGGTATGGAGTTGATATTCCTTCCTTCTTCGCGAAACAGCTTCGTTTATATCTCCAATGTTGTTCCAGTGTACTTGTAAGTGGTCTCACGAGCGTCTGAGTGAGACGTAGATTTTCGGTTTCTTAGACTATTATAATGTTAATGATGACAATTGTCCAAGATTGTCAATTCTAACTGGCTCGCCGACAGACAAGGGCGGCACCGTCTTTGTAAAGACTGAAAGTCGTTCCTGCCTGGACTTGTTTTCATTGTGTCATAGTAATGCAATTATGTTTCACGGATACCTATATCTGATCAACTCAACCACTAATCATCCGTTTTGTTTGTTGTTTAACGCCGCATTCATCAATATTCCAGCCGTATGGCGGTGGTCTCAAAACTAAACTAGTCTGGACCAGACAATAAAGTGATTCACATCATGAGCATCGATCTGCGCAATTGGTATACGATGACATGCATCAACCAAGTCAGTGAGCCTGACCACCCGATCCCGTTAGTCGCCTCTTACGACAAGCATGGGTTGCTGAAGACCACTTCTACCCCGGATCTTCACGGGTCCATAGTTATAATGAGACGATGTAACACTCTTGTAACGCAGTAACCTGAAAACGCTTTGATAATTCTTGGTATATTGCCCTGTATGTTTACTGAGGAAATTATCCATCTCATAAATCTTCTTAGGCTGTTATAGTGGGCCAGTATGTCCACCCACTCGCGCTCCGGCTGCAGGCGGAAATTGGACGTGCACCGGAAATTGGCCGAGCCGGATACACGTGTTTTAATTGTGACGTCATGTCCGGTGATTTGAAGCCCCTCTAGGTTGTTCCGTATCGATCTTTATCAGTCAGTATTTTAACTGCAATATTTGAAGTGTTGAGGATTTGCTCGTCTTTAACATTTAAGATAATGTTCCAAGAATTAAATCTTATCAAACAAGTGTAAAAAAATGTATTAGGTCGGTTATTTTTTAGGGATTTGGAAAGACACACATATATTTTAACATACAGAGGGACGTTTACCTATATTACCAGTGTCAGTCACTGTCATCTTCCCGAGGCAAGAGCGTTAACTGACTATAAAAGTCCAGTTTCTACCTTTGCCGAACTAGGCTGGTATTATGGAGTAACTGTTACATTTTGGCTGGACAAACGAGTCTATGCATAGTCCAATCGAAATCGCGCAACGAAATCGAAATCCGGTTCGTAAATTATCGTGTTATTCCGGGACAAGCCGAATAGCTACTCGTGCCCCTCTCATAGCCATTTTTGCGACCAGGTTCCGTCTTAGCGAAAACGGGCATACCTAAAACAATTGTCAACTCGTTGCGTAATGGTTCACATATATTTCCCCATATATTATATATATTTCAGATGCAATTTAAAGCACATCTGATACATGCGGAATTATACAGTATGATTGAACACATTTAACTGTGTCTTGGGTATATTTTTAGATGCAAGTCATATGTAAAATCAAAAATTATTTCTGAGGGATTCTTTGATGAACAATTTAAAATCAAACGCGCATTCTGATTGGTTTGTCGTTTTTTCGCACATAACATTCATCGATAGGGGGACGAGTCTTCCTGCTGGTTACGGAAAGAAGCGAGTGGTGACGAATGCAGGAATTCCAGCCTAGCTCGGCAAGGGTGGAAACTGGACTTTTACAGTCAGTTAACTCCATTGCCTCGGGAAGATGGTCACTGTATGCTGTACAGTGTAATAGCGTAGATAAATAGAAGATGTAACAGTCCTGTCTGTGATGCATACATTTCTAAGTCATGATTATGAACCCCCAACTGATATTCGGTAGGGGTGCGGGTGTGAATGGGTGTGGGTGGGGATAATTGTGTGTCCTTGTGTGAGCGAGAGAAAGGACGAGTGGATGAGTGATTACGGTTTTAAGCCACTTTCAGCAATATTCCAATGTATCACGGCGGGAACAGTTGTGGAATCTGACCTGGGAAGTGAGTGAATGAGTGAGCGAGCCATGGCACGAAAAAACAAGCGACATTTTCGCAGGCATTAGATTTCGTCATATTGAACAATTCATGAAGGATTTCCACCGTATCTTATCCAGGTTCGATTTTTATACTCGAATTCAACACCCATGTCTGACAAACCGTCAACAAGATCTATATTCAAATTATTCCGGTAATTTCCTAAATGGACCGCGAGGCAACGAGATAAAAAACGTTATTGCCCGATGCTTCTAAAGCTGTTTTATTTTCATGATCTGGACGACAAATGGCTAAGGGTTGTCAGTTTTTCACCATTTCATTCACATCAACCCCTTCAGTATTTACTCAATCGATTCCAGTTCTACTCCCGGCATTAAGTAATGGCGCATGTCCCCGGGGTGGGCATTATAAGATATTGTAAATCCGCACACCATCACGTTAACCCAGTAGCGACGAGTAATCAGTGCTGGCAGTCATCACCCAATGAAATCCCAAGAGATCGAAGTGTTCAAGTATCGACCACCCACATGGAGCATCAGGTCAGTTTGACACAACGGAAGCGGTCAAGAGGTCATTTGATTGACCATCGGTGCTGCCCATTTCGAGAACTGGTTCAAAGGACAGGGTGCCTCGTGCGAGTTCGTGGTACAGCGTCGCCGCTGTTGTTGAAGAGGATGCACACGGGTGACCACGTCTCCATCATCGATGACGTTCAGCGGGCCAGGAGGGATTCCTGTTATAGACGCTTGCTTTACATTTGTGGTCTGGCTTTCGGTATCAGGGCCTGGAAATCGATTGGAGGAATTTAATCATGAAATTACGGGTTTGACGTTGGAACAGACTAGCGATAAACGAATAATGGCTGGAACAATCGTTGTATTATACAACAATAGAGGCTGGTTCTGCTTGTATGGCTCTATCAGGGTGAACAACCGATAGATTACGCCCATAATAGATCGCAGTGGAAAAAACCAAGACACGAATATTTTCAGTACATTCCAGATAGACTTGGATTAAGAAGTATATATAAACTGCCAGGCAAAAGAATGTATACGCCCATGTTTTGATCGTTGCTAAAAATGAAATGGTTATTTGATAGTGATGTAGATGATATGGGTATCATAGTTGAGTTTTGGACCATACTTTTGCTGTGTTGCAACTGTTTTAAGGCTAGTAACGTTTAGTGACGTATTTTTCAATTTTTTGGTCAAAACCATTTTCCAAGAGTTTACTTTCTCATGCCCGTCCGTTTCCGCAAATGCTTAATAAACATATTTCTTCAAAAACCTACGTGTAAGTACAGTAAAATACGGTTATAACGAACTCAAAGGGACAATTTAATTTAGTTATAACCGTAGTTCGTTATTAGCATATTTTCAGCAAATGGCCGCGAACCAAAAACTACGTTATATCCGTATGTTCGTTATAAGCGTGTTCGTTATAAACGTAGATTACTGTAAGTGAAATTTATTTTGGTTCCTTTCATAATGGGAAAGAGGAAAATTTTCTAACGTCCATAACCTGTCAGAAATAGTGAGTGAGTGAGTTGGGTTTAACGCCGCTTTTAACAGTATTCCAGTTATATCACGGCGTGTCAGCTTAATGTGGGAGGAAAGCCCGAAGTGATGCAGGTCTCAGACGTTTACCACTTCGGTGAAACCCACGAGCACGGGTATGGTGCTGACAAACCTAGAAACATAATTGGGGAGAACCGGGATTCGAACCCACACTCATAGGTGTCTGGTGTGCCAAAAGGACGCAACTCTGCACAGCGAATCGCGGCGCCTTAGACGACTGGGCCACCCGTGCCCCCTGTCAGAAATAAAAGTATGAAGAATACTGTGAAATACCAATTCTTGTGGATTTAACCAAAACAAGAAGAACCCAATTATCTTCTAAACTACTACATATACCCAGTTTTGTTTAACGCCGCTTTGAACAAAATTTCAGTTATATCACGGCGTGTTAGCTTTATGTGGTGAAACCCACGAGCAGGGGTATGGTGCTGACAAACCTAGACACATACTTGGTTCTGAATTCTTTGAAGAAATCAGCTAATCCAATATTTTATCGGGGCGGTCGGGTAGCCCAGTGGTTAAAGCGTTCGCTCGTCACGCCGGAGACCCGGGTTCGATTCCCGACATGGGTACATTGTGTGAAGCCCATTTCTGGTGTCCCCCGCCGTGATATTGCTGGAATGTTGCTAAAAGCGGCGTAAAACCATACTCACTCACTCACAATATTTTATCTCTTGAACATGTCAGTGTGTTATTAAGGGAAACCAGTCAAGTTCTCCATGGCCTTGACATGTCTTGTGCTCTCTGAACCAACCCTTAAACTTCAGAGTAAACTCCAGAACTACCGATGAGCTCGGTCGCGTCATTTCGTTAAATTCCGGACAGTCGAATTCGATCACGGAAAAGACCGACTATTAACGATTGAACATGAATCGTATTTGTTCAAACACATTGCTGTAATCAACATGACACATGCAAGTTTAGTTAACCAACCGTTAGAGACACAGCTCAGGACACTTTGTATCTGTAAACGCTGTGAAGAAATCCCACGGGAAATTCATATGTCATGCCGACATAAATTGCTTCTATTTTGAACGGTGGCAAGTGAGAATGTTCCCTGTATAATTTATGAGGGTTTCACAGTGAGCATCCGCCCGCTGTTGGCGACGTAATCTGCCAAAGTTTGGATTAGACTTTACATTATTGATGTACATGCCGAAACTTGGGGACTGCAGATTGCAGGTTGCTCGTAAATTGTGATAGACGAGGCGATTTGGTGGGGAATTATACAACGCCAGAATGTTTACAACCAAGAGAGTCCTTTGTAGCAACAATAATGTCAGACGCACGTGTCCTCTTTAGATATCTTCTCAACGTAAGAAGCTTCCTATTAATGTTACCATCTTGATTTCTTTATTGCGTGCTACGTGCAGATGATGATATTACAAACTCTTGAACAAGTAGTGTAGCCCAGGAAATGTTCGTTTGTTTGTTTCTTTGACGCCGGGCTCAGTATTATTCCAGCTATGTAAGTGAGTGAGTAGGGTTTTACGCCGCGTTTAGCAATATTCCAGCAATATCACGACGAGGACACCAGAAATGGGCTTCACACACTGTACCCATGTGGGGAATCAAACCCGGGTCTTCAGCGTGTCGAGCCAACGTTTTATCCACTAGACACGTTTTAAACTGCATCACTTTGTGCTTTCATCCCAGGTTAAGCTGACGCGCAGTGATATAACTGAATAATATTCCAAGCGGCGTTCAACCCATCTCACTCACTCACTCACTCACTCACTCACTCAATCACCACAGAGTCACTTCATGGTTTTTTCTTTTCGTACATTAATTAACTACTGGTTATGTGTCGTTGGCATGGCGATCCGTGAAGTTCCCGGGTTTGAATAGGTCCATTATGGAAATGGTTTTGTCGCTGTTATTGCTAACATGATGATGGAGGTCATCATATTGTAATCATATGGGAATCGAACCGGGGTCTTCGTCGCGACGAGCGAACGCTTTAACCACTAAGCTATCCACTGATATGTATTGTTTGTACAATGACATCGACTTGTAGTATTACCGCGAGGCGCTAATATTCTCTTTACCAATACATTGGGCTTTAGAATTTCTGATCATTCAAATATAATTATTTTCTATCTTGTAATATATTGAACAAAATATTAAGATATCATGGCTATTTTGAGGATTTTGTTTTGGTAATGAAGACTTTTATGAAAATATCCCCTAAATATTTTGTGGTTCAGTATATAACAAAAAAACAATCAGCAATAACGTCGTCTCTTCGGTTTCATTCCATGACACAACATCGTATTAGTCACAAAAATTCCAAATATCCTCAATTCATTTCACCGAACTTAATGATAATTACATCTCAGGGAACTAAACCGTGATGAATTTCCCTGAACCGTCATAGCCTCCGACTGGCGGTATCTTGTTTCAAATCCATAATGGATGTAGTTAGCCTTCAATGATTCCATTTCCTTTCAAGAGTTTGCAGATTTAAACAGCTTGCTGCAGAACGGAACAGCACCACAGGAGATGATGTAACCAATGATTGATCGGTGAAATACGTGCCCAACTCAGCTTGTACATTTCACAAGGAAGACTTCAGACCAGCATTATTCGGCTGCCACGTTCTAGAGTTAAATACATGAGTGAGTTTGATTTTTTTGGTGCTGCTTTTAGCAATATTCCAGCAATATCACGGAGGCGGACACCAGAAATCGGTATCCACTGTCCCCATGCAAGGAATCGACCCAGGTTTTCGTTGTGTCGAGAAACCGCTTTAACCATTTGGGTACGGATAACGCACCGCCTCCGTTAAACGATTGAGAGACTGTTGTTTTACGCCGCTTTGTTTCAGCTGTATCATTGCGGATTGTGAACAATTCTGTCTGGGTTGACTGTATGATCAACTGCACAAGTCAGCTGGACACGGTCCTGTTTCTCATTTAATAAGGGGGCACGGGTGGCCCAGTCGTCTAAGGCGCCGCGATTCGCTGTGCAGAGTTGCGTCCCTTGGGCACGCCAGAAACCTATGGTTGTGGGTTCGAATCCCGGTTCGCCCCGATTATGTTTCTAGGTTTGTCAGCACCATACCCGTGCTCGTGGGTTTCACCGAAGTGGTAAACGTCTGAGACCTGCATCACTTCGGGCTTTCCTCCCACATTAAGCTGACACGCCGTGATATAACTGGAATACTGTTAAAAGCGGCGTTAAACCCAACTCACTCACTCACTCACTCATTTGATAAATTCAACAGTGGTGAACAAAATGCCACTTGTTCAATGGCTGCAGTCTTTGTTTGTTTGTTTGTTTCTTGTTTAACGCCGCACTGAGAAGTATTCAAGCTGTATGACGTCGGTCTTAAATAGTCGAGACTGGACAAGACAATCCAGTGATTGACATCGTATATTATTCAGATGCTTATTAATCCCATTTTCAAAATCTTTGGAACTTTAGGATATGTTTCATTCAGAACATGCTAAATGGTAAAGTTGCCCATGATATTACGAATTTTACCAGACTGTTTTGCTTTGTTGTTTAACGCCGCTCTCAGCAATATAACAGCTATAATCTGGACCAGACAATCCAGTGATTCACATCCGATCTGCGCAATCGGGATACGATGACATGCATCACCGAGTCAGCAAGCCTGACCACCCGATCCCGTTAGTCGCCTCTTACGACAAGCATAGTCGCCTTGTACGGTAAGCATGGGTTGCTGAAGACCAATTGTAACCCGGATGTTCACGGGTCCAATGGCTGCAGGAGGTCGTGCAGAACAAGTGAACTAAACATCCACATGTTGTCAACATACGAGGGGTCGCTGAAATGTCATGTGGAAATATAGCAAACCCTTGACAGTTTGCATGCATATATACAATACGCCTCATTCTTACAGGTGAGGTGAAATTGGGTTTAACGTCGCGTCCAAGATTATAGCACTTATATAGCGACGTGCATGCACGTGTATGTGTGTGTGTGGCTGCTTGTACTAGTCCGGACTGATGCCGATTTATAGTGCTAGCTCACTGAGATACCATGCCGCAGTTTAACATGAATACCCCACTCAGACACAGTATACTGACTCCGAGCCGACCAGTCCTTGTTTTAGCCCCTTAATGCCGAGCGCCAGACAGGGTAACAACAAGTACAATCTTTTAACGTCTTTTTGTATGACGCGGCCCGGGATCGAACCCTCGACCTTCCGCTCTCCGGGCGGACGCTCTACCACAAGACCACGGAGGCGGTCTCATTCTTACAGGCTGACTTTGGACCAGCAAGTGCCTCAAACTGAAAGGCTCCAACAGTCATGCACGTGGACATAGTTCCATCTCATTCGTGACCAACTCGTGTTATTCCGGGACAAGCCGAATAGCGACTCGTGCCAATCTCATGGCCATTTTTGCGACCGGGTTCCGTCTTAGCGCAAACGGGCATACCTAAAACAATTGTCAACTCGTTGCGTAATGGTTCACATATATTTCCCCATATTTCAGGTGCAATTTAAAGCACATCTGGACATGCGGAATTATACAGTATGATTGAACACATTTAACTGTGTTTTGGGTAAATACTATATTGAAATCATAACTTGAAATCATACGTGCATTCTGATTGGTTTGTCGTATTTTTGCACATAACATTCATCGATAGGGGGACGAGTCTTCTTGCAGGTTACGGAAAGGGGCGAGTGGTGACGGATGAGTTCCTTCTGTATTGTGTGGTGGTTCTTCCTCTGCCACTGTTAAGGGTTGGGCAGGAGAGTTGACGAGAGGAGGAGCATGGAAGAGGGTCCTGATGGGTGGGTCCAATAAGCAGGAAGCAGTAAAATCTAGGGTACTTTTCATTAAGCAGTATTTTTTCTTATTTTTCAATAATATCGTCGCGAAAAATTCCTAAATCAGCCATTTCAGGACATGGGACTTTTAATTCTGCTTTCGTTTCATCCTGACAATTCATATTTTTAATGCCTGGTAAAATCTCAAATCGCTAAACATTCTGCGCAGCCTGCTTTCTGTGGCGAAGCATTTGGGTCTTGAAGACAGACTGTTTTTGACCATTTTAATCATCTTACGACAAGCAGTAAATTATTTATTTACGTTAAGCAGTTATTTTTTGGTATTTAACGATAAGCATTTACGATAAAAAAAGAGAGATGACTTTTACGTTTACGATAGTGTTTAAAGGGTGTTTTACGTTAAGGATTAAAACCCATCACGACCCTCATGGAATAAGATCGAAGACTAGGACGACCTTCAACTGGCCCTCCAAAGGAAAATGTGGGTAAAAAATATGATATGATTGTGGATGATCGATGAGATCTCGCGACAAAATACGTCGTTTTAAAGCAGAGCCAAATTATGTTATTGAGCAATTTGTAACAATGGGTGAGTGTTGGATTCACCACTATCAGCAAGACACTAATAGACAGTGGAAACAGATGTAATGTCTTCGCCGAGCCCGGAGTAGAAGCCGCTGGAGTAGTAACAGACATGAGTAGTAAAACCATTACTGTTAGTGACAATGATGAAGAAAAGTAGCACGAGAAGTATTTAAATGGAAGTGCATTTATCCGTAGCAGTAGTAATCAGTTATATCCGTCTGTTCGTTATAAGCGTGTTCGTTATAAACGTAATTTACTGTAGTGGTTGTAGCAGCAGCAGCAGTGCTGTAACACCAGTAGCCGCAGCAGCAGTAGAATTAGTTGTAGTAGCCGCAGCAGTAGTAGTAGCTGTAATGTAGTAACACCAGTAGCCGCATCAGTAGTGATATTAGTAGCAGTAGTAGTAGTAGCAGTAGTAGTAGCGTCAGTAGTGTTTTATAACCAGAAGCCGCAGCAGGAGAATTAGTTGTAGTAGCCGCAGCAGTAGTAGTAGCTGTAATGTAGTAACACCAGTAGCCGCATTAGTAGTGGTATTAGTAGCAGTAGTAGTAGTAGCAGTAGTAGTAGTAGCGTCAGTAGTGTTGTAACACCAGAAGCCGCAGCAGCAGTAGAATTAGTTGTAGTAGCCGCAGCAGTAGTAGTAGGTGTAATGTAGTAACACCAGTAGCCGCATCAGTAGTGGTATTAGTAGCAGTAGTAGTAGGAGTAGCAGTAGCAGTAGTAGTAGTAGCGTCAGTAGTGTTGTAACACCAGAAGCCGCAGCAGCAGTAGAATTAGTTGTAATAGCCGCAGCAGTAGTAGTAGCTGTAATGTAGTAACACCAGTAGCCACATCAATAGTTTTATTAGTAGAAGCAGCAGTAGTAGTAGCGTCAGTAGTCGCAGTAGCCACGGTAGCTGTTATACCAGCAGTAGCTATGGCAGTAGCAGAAGCATCTACTATAGAAGCAGTAGCAACAGAGATGGAGCAAGGGGTACCTCAGTGAGCTCTGGCATTAGCGGGTACATGGGAAACTCCACGAACATCTTCGACTATAATACTGCTGGGTTAGGAGACTCGGTGAAGCAGGGACATCGTAAACACTGATCAAGATCTAAACTGTACTATATACTTCGTCTTGTGAAGTTATAGCCTACAAGTATTGATCCTCCATTCCATCAGATCCCACTGTTTATTGAAGTCTATCTCCAGGTTAAACCGGGAGAAACATGTGATACAGTCATACAATACACGCAATCCCTACTCTATCTTAAAACTATGTTGACGTAGAATACAGAAAACTGTTATTTATATTGGAAAAAGGAAACTCGAGATGACATACAAGACAGATTGTTCCAGTTCAAAAACATCTTCTTTCAAATGTTCTTTGATGTATGTGGGGTTTTTTCCGCTGAAAGACTCTGTGATAGAGTCTACATGTTGACAGCTAAGTTTTTGTTTTGTTGTTGTTGTTGTTGTTGTTTTGTTGTTGTTGTTGTTTTTTTGTTGTTGTTTTTTTGTTGTTGTTGTTGTTGTTGTTTGTTTGTTTTTGTTTTGTTTTTTTTTTGTTTTTTTTTTGGGGGGGGCTTAAAACTAAGAACGGGTGAACCAGCGCTCGAAATCGGTGGAGTGAATGCACATCACAAGTGGTTCACACGCGCTGAATCTATTCAAAGCGACGTTAAACACAACTCACTCACTCACTCACCCATTCCTCATTAAGCTTCATCCAACGTCAATATTACACTCATACCGGGATCGGGTGGTCAGGCTCGCTGACTTGGTTGATGCATGTCATCGTGTCCCATTGCGTATATTGTCTGGTCTAGACTCGATTATTTACAGACCGCCATAATACAGCCGAAATGTTGCTGGGTATGGCGTTAATCAACAAACAAAACACCCATACCACAGTTTCAAACAATAAAATATCTGAGTCCAGTCGACTACAATATGTGCATTGGGTCCATTGTTCTAGCTAGTTTGTAACTGAGAACCTGGAAATGGCGTATCTCACAACCGATCACAACAGGAAGCTGTTGAATGTAGTGTTGGTTTTCATGGAAATGTTTACTTCTTCAGACGTGAAACAGCATCCTGTTATCTTACTTCACACAAACGACCTGCAACTGTCTCCAGTCGAACGCCATTCTTCCACATCTGCATCAGCGCTTCAGGAAATACAGGATATTGAGTTGGCATTTGTTTTGCATGCAACTGAGGAAGTAAAAGGTTTGTATTTGAATTTGTACAAACTTACTTTCGATTTTTTTTAAAGATTTTAATTTGTACAAAACATTTTTTGGATTTTTTTAAACAACTGTTTCAATTACTTCTGATCGTTTCGATAGTGGCCAATTTTATCCATTTTCATCGGGCCTGGGACAATTGCCACCCGGACAATTGACACCAATAGGACTATTCCCACCCAAAATTATTTTATTTATTTAGTAAATGAAAGGTGTCTTACTATTGTTCACAGTGAGATAAACAAACACATTTTTTAAAAGTAAGATATAAGTAGTTTCCTATATAAAAATCATTGTGTTGTGATAGGAGAGGATGATTATTGGGAGCAGAGCTGCTTGTTAGGAACCAACATATGTTTGAACCAACAATCGAAAACAATAGAACGATTGCCAACAGCGACTTCACCCCATTGAGTCAGGCTTTAATGACAGACACAGCATGAACCACCTGCTCTCTGTGGCTCACAGACTACAGATTTTGAACTGTTTCAGAACTTGAGTGTATTATTTGTTGCACCTGTGACAGTTGAGGATGTACTTGAACTTTGCAACTTTTGACAGTGTCTTTTATCCATAATGCACCCCGTTGTTAAGTTTTGTATAATTAATTAACTGAATAACGGAGTCATGATGTTCATGAAAATAATATTTTATGGGTGGTTATATTTTCTTGTCCTAGGTGGCAATTGTCCGGTGCTAAGTGTCCAAGATGTTCATGAAAATAATATTTTATGAGTGGTAATATTTTCTTGTCCTAGGTGGCAATTGTCCGGTGCTAAGTGTCCAAGATGTTCATGAAAATAATATTTTATGGGTGGTAATATTTTCTTGTCCTAGGTGGCAATTGTCCGGTGCTAAGTGTCCAGGGTGGCAACTGTCCGGTGCTAAGTGTCCAAGATGTTCATGAAAATAATATTTTATGGGTGGTAATATTTTCTTGTCCTAGGTGGCAATTGTCCGGTGCTAAGTGTCCAAGATGTTCATGAAAATAATATTTTATTGGTGGTAATATTTTCTTGTCCTAGGTGGCAATTGTCCGGTGCTAAGTGTCCAGGGTGGCAACTGTCCGGTGCTAAGTGTCCAGGGTGGCAACTGTCCGGTGCTAAGTGTCCAGGGTGGCAATTGTCCGGTGCTAAGTGTCCAAGATGTTCATGAAAATAATATTTTATGGGTGGTAATATTTTCTTGTCCTAGGTGGCAATTGTCCGGTGCTAAGTGTCCAAGATGTTCATGAAAATAATATTTTATGGGTGGTAATATTTTCTTGTCCTAGGTGGCAATTGTCCGGTGCTAAGTGTCCAGGGTGGCAACTGTCCGGTGCTAAGTGTCCAAGATGTTCATGAAAATAATATTTTATGGGTGGTAATATTTTCTTGTCCTAGGTGGCAATTGTCCGGTGCTAAGTGTCCAAGATGTTCATGAAAATAATATTTTATGGGTGGTAATATTTTCTTGTCCTAGGTGGCAATTGTCCGGTGCTAAGTGTCCAGGGTGGCAACTGTCCGGTGCTAAGTGTCCAGGGTGGCAACTGTCCGGTGCTAAATGTCCAGGGTGGCAATTGTCCGGTGCTAAGTGTCCAAGATGTTCATGAAAATAATATTTTATGGGTGGTAATATTTTCTTGTCCTAGGTGGCAATTGTCCGGTGCTAAGTGTCCAAGATGTTCATGAAAATAATATTTTATGGGTGGTAATATTTTCTTGTCCTAGGTGGCAATTGTCCGGTGCTAAGTGTCCAAGATGTTCATGAAAATAATATTTTATGGGTGGTAATATTTTCTTGTCCTAGGTGGCAATTGTCCGGTGCTAAGTGTCCAGGGTGGCAACTGTCCGGTGCTAAGTGTCCAAGATGTTCATGAAAATAATATTTTATGGGTGGTAATATTTTCTTGTCCTAGGTGGCAATTGTCCGGTGCTAAGTGTCCAAGATGTTCATGAAAATAGTATTTTATTGGTGGTAATATTTTCTTGTCCTAGGTGGCAATTGTCCGGTGCTAAGTGTCCAGGGTGGCAACTGTCCGGTGCTAAGTGTCCAGGGTGGCAACTGTCCGGTGCTAAGTGTCCAGGGTGGCAACTGTCCGGTGCTTAGTGTCCAGGGTGGCAACTGTCCGGTACTAAGTGTCCAGGGTGGCAATTGTCCGGTGCTAAGTGTCCAAGATGTCCATGAAAATAATATTTTATGGGTGGTAATATTTTCTTGTCCTAGGTGGCAATTGTCCGGTGCTAAGTGTCCAGGGTGGCAACTGTCCGGTGCTAAGTGTCCAGGGTGGCAACTGTCCGGTGCTAAGTGTCCAGGGTGGCAATTGTCCGGTGCTAAGTGTCCAAGATGTCCATGAAAATAATATTTTATGGGTGGTAATATTTTCTTGTCCTAGGTGGCAATTGTCCGGTGCTAAGTGTCCAGGGTGGCAACTGTCCGGTGCTAAGTGTTCAGGGTGGCAATTGTCCGGTGCTAAGTGTCCAGGGTGGCAATTGTCCGGTGCTAAGTGTCCAAGATGTTCATGAAAATAATATTTTATGGGTTGTAATATTTTCTTGTCCTAGGTGTCAATTGTCCGGTGCTAAGTGTCCAGGGTGGCAACTGTCCGGTGCTAAGTGTTCAGGGTGGCAACTGTCCGGTGCTAAGTGTTCAGGGTGGCAACTGTCCGGTGCTAAGTGTCCAGAGTGCAACTGTCCGATGCTAAGTGTCCAGGGTGGCAACTGTCCGGTGCTAAGTGTCCAGGGTGGCAATTGTCCGGTGCTAAGTGTCCAGGGTGGAAACTGTCTGGTGCTAAGTGTCCAGGGTGGCAACTGTCCGGTACTAAGTGTCCAGGGTGGCAACTGTCCGGTGCTAAGTGTCCAGGGTGGCAACTGTACGGTACTAAGTGTCCAGGGTGGCAACTGTCCGGTGCTAAGTGTCCAGGGTGGCAACTGTCCGGTGCTAAGTGTCCAGGGTGGCAACTGTCCGGTACTAAGTGTCCAGGGTGGCAACTGTCCGGTGGCGATTGTCTGGTGGTAATTGTCAGGGTGGCGATTGTCTAGATGGCAATTGTCCTGTCGTGATTGACTAGATAGCAATTGTCCTGTCGCAATTGTCTTGATGGCAATTGTCCTGTCGCAATTGTCTTGATGGCAAATGTCCAAGGTGGCAATTGTCCAGATGGCAATTGTCCTGTCGCAATTGTCTTGATGGCAAATGTCCAAGGTGGCAATTGTCCAGATGGCAATTGTCCTGCTCCCATTTTCATCAACAGAGAATACCTAGTCACTTTGATGCCTGCAGAACTATGCTGCCTGGTTGTCTATTTGTTTCAAATGCTGCCTGTAAGCATGGAATGTATTGTACTTAATACATGCAAATTGTTAAAGATAAACTACACATCATTCGTAGTTACGTTCAGGACTCTTCAGCCAACCCTTGTAGGTCAGTCGGCGCCTTGCGCATGCTCAATGGTTTCCCCAAAGTGGTAAACGTCTGACATATGTCAGTTTGGGTTTTCCCCCATTAAGTTGTACATACTGTTCAAATTGGCGTTAAAAATATATCACTCACTCATGCATCAGGCTATATTAAACAGGTTTCAGACAAGAGTTGCTTTCGATCAGTTCGGGGACCTTTTCACAGATAGCTTTTGATCTCTTCGATTTCTAGTAAATCACGTTGATTTGGTTGTTTGCATGGCGTGCCCCGCAATCGTTACACTCGATGTGTAAGTGTTTATATAACTCTGCATGCAAGATATTATGGATTCCACCGAGCAGACCCTTCTAGGGGGGCGGCGTACGTTGTGTAACATCCAATTGATGTTGGGCGATTATAGGTTGTGTAATCATATGATGTGTTCGTCAAGAATCAATCGTTATTTGCTATTGACGGACACCGGCCGGTGTGGCATGGGTAAGTTTGGTAATGTCAAAGCTGTTTGCCACTTGTCAGAATGGATATGGTGCTGGCAAAGCAAGAATCATAATCGGGCGAATGCGGATCCGAACCTAACCATTCATTGGATCCTTTTGTGGCTGGGAGGGGTTGATCTATTGGTGTAGATCGATGGCGTTGGTCTTCCCCCCCCCCCCCCATTGTAAATGACATAGGGACCAAAATGATATTATTTTAATAATATCAGGTGGACCTACACCCACAGCCAACCCACCCTACCCACCCACCCCCACCCCCACACTCACACGTACCCAAGCACACCTGACACACCCAACCACGCACACCTGACACACACACACACACACACATACACACACACACACACACACATGCACGCACGCACGCACGCACGCACACATCCACACACGCTCAGGCTCATTCTTCCACACACATTCACACGCACTAACACACGCACACTTACACACACACACTCACACAGGCTCACGCGTACGCTCACACACACACACACACACACACACACACACACACACACACACACACACACACACACACACACACACACACACACACACACACACACACACACACACACACACACCATCTCTACGTTACATCCCCAACCCTGTTTTTCACATTCCCCGGAGTCCGTCAGCTCTCATAAATAATGCCTTCAATGTCAACATAAAAATATAGCCTATCGTTCAATGACCCCTGCACGACAATAGTCCATCGTCGATATAATCACGTATGCTAACTGTCCTGTGAAGAAGGAAGCTCGTAGAGGCCTGTCGAGCTGTGTAGTAATTATTGCCACTTCATTGATAAACCATTAGTCTCCGACAGTTATGTAATATAGCCGTGGTATAATCTCCTGGCTTATAACGTCATTGCTTTGTCTGGCGTTATTAGGTCGGTGTGAAGCCGGTGAGTGGGGACGTAAGTGAAGTTAATGTCCACAATGAGGATTACAAACTTTTTATATGCCGTATTTGCCTAATCGGTCTCTGAATATGTCAGTCGTAAAAATCAATTTGTCTTGCTTCGACATTGCGTGTGTGGGTGTAAAGTGCACATGTATTCGTGTGTGTGTGAGAAAGAGAGAGAGAGAGAGAGAGAGAGAGAGAGAGAGAGAGAGAGAGAGAACGAGAGAGTGTGAGTGTGTTTGTGTGTGTGTGAGAGAGAGAGAGAGAGAAAGAGAGCTTTGCCCGATTATATAGCGTTATATAGCGTTATATATGTGTGTGTGAGAGAGAGAGAGAGAGAAAGAGAGCTTTGCCCGATTATATAGCGTTATATAGCGTTATATATGTGTGTGTGAGAGAGAGAGAGAGAGAGAGAGGAAAGGGGAGTGAGGGAAACGATGAGAGAGCGAATTGGAGTGAGGTATAAAAAGATAGAGAAAGGGAGACAGAGAGAGAGTGAGAGAGGGAGGGAGACGGAAAGAGAGAGTGAGAGAGAGAGAGAGAATTGGCGCGAGCGAGAGAGAAGAAAAATAGAGAGAGCGGGGGGTATATAGACGGACAGATATATTTTAGTTTGTAATATAAAGTGTTTGTTTGTTGTTTAACGCCGCACTCAGCGCTATTCAAGCTGTATGGCGACGGTCTGTATTTAAACGAGTCTGGACCAGACAATCTAGTGATTGACATCATGAGCATCTATCTACACAACAGGGATACTACGACATGCATCAATCATATCAGTGAGCCTGGCCACCAGATCCCATTAGTTGCCTTTTAAGCATAGTTAGGGCATCCTGCTCTTACCCGGATCTTCACGGGTAAAATTTAAAAGTGAGTTAGTGTGATTAAAACTATTCTTTAACTATTAAGAATATTCTTCACATAATACACACTTGTGGTGAATCAAAACTAGTTCTTAAACGCGATTAGCGTATGCTTTAAGTTCACACATTCATGTTAAACTGCGGAATGGCATCTCGGCGAGCTAGCAATTAATATATATCGGCATCAGTCCGGACTAGCACGTCGCTATATAAGTGCAATAATCTTGGACGCGACGTTAAACCAAATTTCACCTCACCTCACCCAACTGTTGTCGTGGTTTCAGAAGGGCAGCAACTGGGATGACCTACTGACAACCAATAGCCCCTGGCTACTGGCTACTGAAAGAGTAGTCCAGCCCCAAAACGTCGTTCTCAAGAACACATAGTTATTCTCTGGGATATGGTATCGCCTCATTAACGAGATTTTACGTGTGTGGAACGCTATTCTTGTTGGTTCTGTTTTCTTAGATACAATTGCCGCTGGTGCCAGTCAGTCGATACACCTTCTGACAGGGTAGTGGTGTTCATTGGGAATGATGGTGTCTCTTAGGACGCTAGAATCTGCTTCCTTAAATACTTTATGAGACCTTACGTCCCCGCTGTAGTGTGACGAGTCTGGATGGAGAAAATTGTTACCTCTTAATTAGATCAAATTAGACATGGTGAAATTAAGCAATGTGTTGAAAAAAACATTGTGTTCTTATGGTTATGATATAGTCGAAAAAAATCGATTTTAGCATAGATGTCTTACGATTATAGAAAGGGTTTTCGCTTTTATTCAGTTATGGCAAGGCGAGTCAGTTTTATGTGGAAAGGGGCGTTTAGGAGGAAGGTGTGGTGCTGACGGCGAATATGGGATTCAACCCACGACCACAATACTGTCACGCAACTACGTTAGATAGTTTGGAGTAACGCCGTATTAATTCTGAGATCAGAGGCTGGATCCGACTATCTTCTCAATCCGGCATTACCTTTATGAATAAACGAAAACCAATATTTATCAGTACATGTGTACGAAACTACGGTTTCAGGTTTTGTATCCAGAACGGATACGAAACTAAAATATTCACTCCTGGTTTGTTTATGTTAATGTTCATGTTTATGACCAATGTGGGACAGGCATGTAAGCTTCTATGTCCATCAAATATAAGACATTACAATGACTGTTGCGCGACACATAGCCTGGATGTATGATGGCATTATTTGTATTATTTCTAAAGTTTTCATTAAACATTTGCAAATTGTACACATGTTTGTGCTAGATAACGTAGGTTTTACCAAGCTATACAGTAAACTACGGTTATTACGAACTCAAAGGGACCTCTAATTTTAGTTCGTTATAACCGTAGTTCGTTATAAGCATATATACAGCATAACAACAGCAATTTTTAGGGACAAAAAAGAATAAGCTTGTTCGTTATAAACGTAGTTGACTATATTAGTTTTAAAAGGCAGTGTCGAGATGTACATCCAGTGATGACTTCTTTGGAAAATCAATATGAAACTATTTGAAAACATTATACTCTTGCACATAAAATGAAAATATTATTTATTTATGACTGAACAACTATGACTTGTACATCAACCCATTTAACAGATTTTTACAGAGCAATGCATCAAAGGGACAATATTGTAAATTGCTCATGTCATTTCTCCCGCTATTACTGAGAGGATCAAAGCGAACACCACAACTTAGAGATTAAACTGGTATTGGTCTTTCTCTACGGGCGGAGTAACCTATGTCTAACACACGACCTAGAGAGCAAAGCAAAGCTCGCCGAGCACATCCCTGCCTAGTCAATAGATGAACACACGTCTGATAATGATGGTCAGCGCAAAGAGGGACAAAACATGACATTGCTTCCATTGACGAAAGGTCAGAGTAATTAATTTGACAGTGTGGTCAGAATCGAGTGGGAATCAAGGTTTAGCTTTGATCACGACGCTGTGAAAGGTATAATAGATTTACATCACGCCCGACTTCGGATGAATTTTGTAAATCTTTCAAAAGCAAATTTTCCATGACGACCTGACTGTACCAAGGGTATCTCGTCATCATTTGAGTGGCCGCCATTTTGGAAATTCGATAGATCACTGAGATGTAGATGGTTTATGACAGTTCTTTGATAGATTTACTCGGGGCATGAGATTGAGCAACGGACATTAATTTCTAAGATGATTTTATTCTATATATCTTTGCGTTTTATTACAACTTCTTATAGTTCTCAAATTGAATTGGATGTTGGATTTCGACTGCAGTTCTCGGGCGATTAGAACAGAGGACGTTGACTTGACGTCAAGTTAGTGAAATCTTGGTCTGGGTTAAACATTACCAAGTGGTGTCAGCCATTACTTCCAAAGGGAAAATCCTGCGTCGAGTCTTTGGTCTTTTTTACTTCCAGTATAGTGGGTCATGGAAGACAGGATTTTTCAAGATCGTACACTTCGGGTTAGAAGCATCAAACTTATCACACTTATACATTGAACCATTCAGAACATCTTGATATGGATCCCGCTTAGCAGCGCCCCCTGGTGGTAGAAAATCCAAGGTGGCCGCCAACATGAGCAGAGGATGCTACAAACAATACAACAGGGTGTTAAATATCACCAAGGAGGAACAATATCCATTGTCAAAGATTGGTTCCAAGTAGAACGTGGGTTTACCGCAGCTTTGAGTCATATTTCAGTTACCTTAGGGGTTTCGGATATTTTATGTCATCGGGTATACGGCTGACCCATTCATCTAAGGCGTCACAATTCGCTGTGCAGAGTAACGTCCCTGAAACGTGCAGGAAATCTATGATAATGGGTTCGAATCCCTGATTGTTTTCCCTACCATAGTACCCGTGCTCGTGGGTTTCACCAAAGAATTAAACTTCTTGGATCTGCATCACTTTAGGATTTCCTCATCAAGCCGACACGCCGTGGTGTAACTGGAATACTTACTATTCAAATGGCGTTGAACAAAACTCACTCGCCCACGTCCAACTTACATAAGACGTAATTCCATTAATTGGGTGACTTTGTTTCGCACGGCAGGGGAACTGCTGTGGTGCGTCAGGCAATAAATTCTTACTTTTTGTCTTGTCCACAATACGTGTCACTAACTTCCATACTGCCGGAAAAGGGGACTATGCCTGTCGTAAGAGGCGACTAACGGGATCGGGTGGTCAGACTCGCTGACTTGGTTGATGCATGTCTTCTTATCCCAATTGCGTTGATCGATGCTCCTGATATCAATCACTGGATTGTCATGCCCAGACTCCATTATATCAGACCGTCGTGATATAGCTGGAATATTACCGAGTGCGTTAAACAACAAACCAACCAAAAGCATTAGCTTCAAATATAAATCAGAAAGTGGTTGGTGTTTCCGTGATATCTAGATATAACTGGCATCTTGTCATCAAAGATAAGAGCCATCCTGGAGGCATCAAATAACGTCCGACAACGTCAGCGTCAACGGCACTAACGAGCCACCAAGGTCGTCCACAACGTCACGAGGCTCCTTTTAGTAACGACGACCGAAAGGCTTTTACCAACACGGCCTGTCCATTTAACCGCTAACAATAAACACCGTCACAATGCCTAGATTAGTCATGGTCACTTTGTTAGCCCTTACCACCATCAAACAATGCTGACCTTTACTTTGACCCTGAAGGAAATCCTCGGCCATTTCATAGAACATATTCATAAGATGGCGGCTTATCTACCCTAATGCTACTTTACATCAATGTTATATCCTGCGGCTAATGTGGGAAAATGTCGGATGTCTGTGGCGTGGAAGGACACGCTGGACACATGCTGCTTGACAGACATTTGGAAACATTTTCTCTGGCACCGAAATTGATAAATGATGGTCAAATATACACAGTGGTGAATAAACATACAGGGAACCTAGTGGAGCGCCTTTTAATCGATATGTTTAAGACGATGTCACATTGTGCTCGAGAGAGATTTTTCATCGATTAAATTGTCGAAGTCAGCTTTCCGCTTTCTAGCGTTGTGGGCAATTATATACACTTTGGGTGTCCGTAGTTTTGCTTAACCGTACGAATGAGTCGGGAAAATGCTTACTTTGTTTGTTTGTTGTTTAACTCCGCACTCAGCAATATTCCAACTATATGACGGCGGTCTGTAAGAAATCGAGTTTGGACCAGACAATCCAGTGACTGACAACATGAGCATCGATCCACGCAATTGGGATCGATGACATGCAACAAAAATGAGTCGGCGAGCCTGACCACCCGATCCCGCTAGTCGCCCTTTACGATAACCATAGTCGCCTTTTACGGCAAGCATGGGTTGCTGAAGACCTATCCTACCCCGGATCTAATAAAACAGAAGGTGGAATGGAAATACAGATGGGTTTTTTGCATGACTGCTTATCTTACAGGGGGTAACAATGAATGGGTGAATGTCTTGTGTTTTATGCCGGCTCGATATTGCAGCCACTCAATCAATCACATACTCAGGTGGTCAGGCTCTCTGACTTGGTTGATGAATGTCATCGTATCCCCGGCCAGTAACGTAGACAGATGAACATGGTGTTAATCACTGGATTGTTTGGTCGATTCAGTTATTCGATTATCTGCCACCGTTACATTGCAGGACAATTGTGAGTGCGGCGTTAAACAACAAGCACTCACTAACCTTTTAAGAGAACATTTTTACATTCAGTATTTCAGCTCACGCATTTAAGTGAGTGAGTATGGTAAACGCCGCTTTAAGCAATATTACAGCTAATATCACGGTGGTGGAAACCAGAAATGGGCTTAACATATTGTACACTTGTGGGGAATCGAACCCGGGCCGTTGGCGTGACGAGCGAACGCTTTAACAACTTGGCTACCCTACCACCTCTAACGCATTTTTCAGAAAACGCAATACATACTGCCATATACTAGTACCCTGTCAAGGTGCAGAATCAAGAAACAAATCCCATATTGAGACCGCTTGTCGGTGAAAACACTAAGATAATTGTAACCTAACCTAATTCACCCGTCATACGCCGCTAGTCACATAACATGGGAATGTAATCCCGACAGTGATAACAGAGAATTTGAGTGATGTACATCAAGTCTCATTTATCCTCAATGTGATGTCTAATCACATCTTGTCGCTGATTTGATATTATTTCTGCAATAAATCAATGTATATGTAACAGACTCGGCGAGGCGTCTTCCGATTTCCATGTCATCATGGTAAGGAGTAGACTTGCACAAGTCTCTAAGACATTAGTTATTAGTTTAAATAATAATGTCTAGATTTTGTAAATAATAAAAACAAGCTGCTCCTATAAGAGACTGGAGTCCTTAGTGTCTACATATCTAGACTTGCTTTTTAGGAGAATAGAATTACTACACATCCATAGACTTTTCTTTCAATGCAGCCTTGGAGAAAGGCTAGGCAAGGAGCGGCGTGCACATTTCCGTAAGACGAGATCAATTTCAGCAAGGTTTTGTTATTGTGGAGGGAATGTCATTAGCGGTCTGTATTTCTGCAACGCGCTTACGTGACAGACATTCCTGAATATTTCATATTTAACCAAACGTATTATTTTGCCGCATATATTCAGTAATTGTAGTTTGAGAATTGACAATTATTGTTTTAAAAACATGAGCGTGTTTGCCCGTACTGCAATTTTACCCACATGTCCGCTATTACTTGCCCCATTATCCTACACATCATTACGATATAAAATACCTATTCAATAAAACAAAATATCGCATGTCTTATTTCAGCGGACTCGTACGACTAGACTAACATTTATTCCCAGAAATAAGGATATCTTATTTAAAAATATACAGCCAGAAAATATAAAACATAACCAAAATGGAGTCCATTGCTGAGGCAATCTAGACTTGCCAAATCATTCTAGACTTGAGTTGGATTCGGTGTTTCATTTATCCTCTGGGGTCTGGGAGACAGACTATCGCATGACGAGCTGTGAATGAGTGAGTTGAGTTTAACGCCGCTTTTAACAGTATTCCAGTTATATCACGGCGTGTCAGCTTAATGTGGGAGGAAAGCCCGAAGTGATGCAGGTTTCAGACGTTTACCACTTGGTGAAACCCACGAGCACGGGTATGGTGCTGAAAAACCTAGAAACATAATCGGGGCGAACCGGGATTCTCACCCACAATCATAGGTTTCTGGCGTGCCCAAGGGACGTAACTTTGCACAGCCAATCGCGGCGCCTAGGCGACTGGGCCACCCGTGCCCCCGACGAGTGGATGAAGCTGTTGTTAATCTGTTGCAATATATAGCGGAAAATATTGCCACAATGAGGGTGTATTTCTTTCACTTTTAAAAGCATATTTTTATACTGGAATGATTGTGAACTAAAATAACATTATGATAAGTTAAACTGTCTGTCCCCCTATCTTTCAATGAACACGATATTATAATTAATTTGACGTTGATGCATAATCGACCTCTATTGATTGACTATTTTCATGTCTTCGCTGAAGTTACCTGACGTAGAATCGAACGTTGGTTTTGTAGTAAGTGTCTTCATATTTCAAAAGTTTGTTGTTGTTGTTGTTGTTGTTGTTGTTGTTTCGGACCGCAGTGAGCAATATTCCAGCTATATCACGCCAGCTGTTTATAACAGAAGCGACAAGCATAGGTTACTTTGGACCAATTCCATCCGGAATCCCCACCTCTTGTTCAAAGCAAAGAATATAGTTTACAAATGTTCATGTTTTTTATGTAATATTCAAAGATCTTCTTCTTCGTAATTAGTCTCAAGTCATGTCCACTGAATGAAACCATTTCAATAAAAAGAAACCATTTTAATTAAAAGAAACCGTTTTATGCAACAAAAACAATTTAATTCCACTCACATTGGTGTCCTTAGACAATCGGGACGCTATTCTCAGATTGAGATTGAGATCAATGTTCGCTGTGACGCCTGTGTGCATGGCATGTCAGGTCTGTGATAGGGATTATTCTGAAATACTCCGGGCTACAGCAGGGCCGAGTTCGCATCAGATAAGTATTCTTAAGGTACAGACAGCCTTCGTGGTCTAATGGTAGAGCGTCCGCCCGGAGAGCGGAAGGTCCGGGGTTCGATCCCCGATCGCTTCATACCAAAAGACGTTAAAAGATGGTACTTGTTGTTACTTGTTGTTACCCTGTCTGTCGCTCGGCATTAAGGGGCTAAAACAAGGACTGGTCGGCTCTGGGTATTCATGTTAAACTGTGCCACGATATCTCGGTTATGCAAACACTATAAATCGGCATCAGTGCGGACTAATACAAGCACACACACACACACGTGCATGCACATCGCTATATAAGTACAATAATCTTGGACGCGACGTTAAACCCCATTTCACCTCACCTCACATCTTAAGTGAGTGAGTATGGTTTTACGCCGCTTTTAGCAATATTCCAGCAATATCACGGCGGGGGGCACCAGAAATGGACTTCACACATTGTACCCATGTCGGGAATCGAACCCGGGTCTTTGGCGTGACGAGCGAACGCTTTAACCACTAGGCTACCCGACCGCCCCCTCACATCTTAAGGTACAACGGGGTAAGCTTGTGGGCAAAGCGTTTGTCACACCGTGGACACGAGTTAAGTTCCGCGCGTTGTGCTATGTATGGAGGCCATCTTTGGTGTTCCCGATGGTAATTGGGTCGTGCTGGAATCGGCGCATGTGACCTTGGGAACTAGGGGTTCCAAAACATGCTTTTCTTTATGTTTGTTTAATGCCGTACTCAGCAATATTCCAGCTATATGACGACTGTCTGTAAGTAATCGAGTCTGGTCCGGACAATCCAGTTATTGATGTCATGAGCATCGATCCATGCATTTGTGATACGATGACGTGCATCAACCAAGTCAGCGAGCCTGACCACCCTATCCCGTTAGTCGACTCTGGTTGTTGGGTTGTTGAAGACCAATTCTAACTCGGATTTTCAAGGGTCTTCTTTTCCTTAAATGTCGAATCAATGTTTTGAAGCATCAAACTGCATTCAACACTGGTTATGACGAACACCTGATATAATTGACCTTCTTCTCTCAACACTGCTTATATCGAACACCAGGTATAATTGACAATCTGCACTCAACACGAACTCTTCAGGGCCTGTCAGTTCAGTTCGGTATATCCGAAGTTTGTCATTCACCTAAACAGTAAAGTTAACTCCGAGATCGTTATAACCGGATTCGTAGCTTCAGGAGTTTCCGCTTTCTGGTATGTCGTGAAATTGTCGGTTACTTAGTTGACGATAGGACAAGAGAGTGAGTTGAACAGTATTCCTGTTATATCATGGCGTGTCAGCTTAATGTGGGAGAAAAGCCCGAGGTGATTCAGGTCTCAGACGTTTACCGCTTAGGAGAAACCCACGAGAACGGGTATGGTGCTGACAAACCTAGAATCATAATCGGGGCGAACACGGATTCGAACCCACAACCATAGATTTCTGGCGTATCCAAGGGACGAAAGAGGACATGACCTCGAAATATCTAACAATGATCACAAGAGGACATGACCTCAAAATGTTCTCTTACCAGATGTTGTGACACATTTTAGGAATCTGAATTAAATAATCTCCAAATATCAAATATTAAATATGTCTCCAAGGATATATAGCGACATGCACGTATGTGTGTGTGTGTGTGTGTGTGTGTGTGTGTGTGTGTGTGTCTGTGTCTGGGTGTCTGTTTGTACTAGTCCGGACAAATGCCGATTTTTTAGTGCTAGCCCACTGAGATATCATGCCGCAGTTTGACATGAATACCCGACTCAGACACAGTATACTGACTGCCAGCCGACCAGTCCTTAATTTATCAGACAGGGTATCAACAAGTACCATCTTTCAACGTCTTTAGGTATGACGCGGGGATCGAAGCCCCGACCTTCCGCTCTCCGGGCAGATGCTCTACCACTAGACCACGAAGGCGGTCGTCTCCAAGGTAACTGTGACAGGTATAATATACTGCTCAAAACAAGCTAAGGACTACCCAAGTCTTTCATATTACTGTAGTTAATCTATCACGGCATGACAGATTAATTATAGTAATATGAAAGAATGGGGTGGTCCTTAACTTTTTTTGAGTAGTATACTAGACGGAAGTTATACTGTTCACGGGGACTATATATTCACAAAGTAAAATATGGATGTAAATGTGTTCATGAAAAAGATAAGCAATCTGACAATAATTTTGTGATTATGCCAACGTCCATTCTACGTCTACCGCCGAGTCACTGTTCCATGCCTTTCAGTTGCAATCGTTGATTGAAAGTGACGATTCTTTCCGAATGTATAGTTGCTGTTAATAATTCATTGACATTTTAGGCTTAATTTATGCAAACCACAAGGTGTTCATGTTTACTACGTGCATATATAGAACACAACTGGTGAGATTTCATAGAAATATTGTGTAGATATCCAGAATCCCTTTAAAATGCAACCCTTTGAATATACCTGATGCAATACGTTATATTTATTAAACAAAAAGTTTTATGTGCACATGTGTTAAAAGGCACTGGACAGTTACGCCCTCGAGACAGCCAAAATCCACTCGAATAATCTCGGTTAATTCCGTAACCTATTCTTACCGCCTAGGTAATTGAGACGAGCCGAATCGAAAGGTCCCCATTGCCTTCGGTGACCGAGGAAGTAATCTTTGGTCAGTGTGACCTTGACCTCAGGTCATGTTCCTTTTTTTCCCGGAAACCATCCCCGAGTTCAAGTCGAGGGTTCCGATGTGCTTCTGCCCTGACATTTCGATTGTCTCACAGCGGTGATAACAACTGTTATTAGATCAGCGTAGAAGAGGAAATTGATTTCGCTGGTCGTTGGAATTAAAATCAACGACGAGATTGGGGTGTGTGCTTTACAAGATGTCCCCACTGAGCTCGTCAATGGCATGTGGCGTCACTTTGATCTTCTCGGTAGCAAGGTCCGGGGTGTTAGACTAACACACACTGTTGATTTTGTTTATGTCATCAGACTATTGACTATAGTGTAAAAATATTCCATTAAAGGGCAAGGTTCAGTCTGCTGCAACAGAATAATTGCATGCTAGCTGGGTTCATGTCTTGTATCGGAAAATGTAATGATTGCGCGCCGAAGCTTGATGTGACTTCAAAGACGGTTACAGAGTTGTACAGCTGGAAAGTGTTGATTTCATACAGATAGTTGCACCTCGTTAATGCGGACCCTGTAATTTCCGAAACCTCTCATTATGTGTTTATTATATCTTATTTCTAATATAATTTAACTATTGTATCCAGACCTCATCCATGATCAATTTCGTTACACATTTTAAATATCCTCATATTGCACACAGAACGTGGAGTATCGAAAAGTAGTCACGTTGTTTTAAAATCATTAACGTTGTTTAGGACAGGCTGATTTATTAGGTGATGTATCAATTGTTGATTTCACGATAAGCGATATGACGTACACGACCAGTCGATAATTTTAATGTTCGCTTGCACAACAGCCAAGGTTACCATTGTAATGAACACTAATCTATGTCATGTATCTGTCGCGAGATTAAGCCTACATCTCACGTGTCTCGTTTAACAAACGTTTCACATTAGCGTTTCCAGGGATTGACAGCTGGCAGTTATCGGTAATGAACATGGTGTTCATTTCCGAATAAAAGGAAAGTGATTAATTTCATGTTTCGAAGATTTATTTACTGATTAAAGCCTTTAGAAAGTGTGTTTGACTGAAATTAGTTAATATTGACGGTGTAACTTCCGAAGTAGCAGCATGCTTAATTATGTTAGCCATAAATTTACAATACTACGAGATAACACAACCATGAAACACAAATCTATAAGAAAATTGAAAACGTCAAGGCCAGAGAGCGACCAGTCTCGATTAGTAGCCCAAACAGATTCCATTAGGGCTAAAGAGCAAAATAGAGGTGTAAAACTATATGAATGGATCACTGAAAATCAGTGATGACACCGGCTGTCAAATGCCCATACATGTGCAAGTCGTATTAAAAATAGCTTACTCCGGTTATATCGAACTGCCAGCAGCCCATGTAAAGTTCCAGGGTGCCGTTGTGCAAGACAACCTTAGCGCTACGACTGCCGTAGGTCTGTGTTAGGGTATGGGAGTTAGATCATCTTAGCGCTAAGATTGCTCTCTACAACGCCACCCCGTTCCTTACTGGCAATGATACTTCTTGTGACTGGTTTGAGTTCGTTATACCCATATATTCGTTATATCTGAGTTCGTAATATCCGGATTCGCCAATAAACCTAGACTACAATTTCAAATGCAAGATTTTCAATCAATTGCCCTTAACAGGAAAGTTATCCCAGAGTTTCTTTTCTCCTTCGATCTAATCAAGAAGTAATGTTTCCCCGCTAGGTGGCGGTGAAGGTCATGATGACCTCTGCTGAAGGTCGTTTGGTCACAAATCCCCAGCGACCCGCCTCCACAGATTCGACAAATTCAGTGCCAATGCTCCAGGTTCATTGCATTCGGTTAGACACGTTGATGCTTTGAATGTCTGTCCTTCTCGCCGAGGTGAAAAATGATTATAAACGTTGATTAAGTTTTTTGGAAATGCGGTAAATTTGCAGTCGACAGTTTGACAGCTGATACAAATTTGAAGCCACAAAAAGTGTTCACTTGATTGGTGTGAAGCGATGATCAAGCGTATTTATAGATACGTGAGCGAGTGCGTTTGGTTTAATGCCGTTTTGAACAGTATTACAGTTATATTACAGGATGTGGGAGGGAAACCCGAAGTGACGCAGGTCATAGACGTACATACATTTCAAATATACTCGTTGAAATCGGTAATACAACTATTTAAGACTCACCTCCATCAGGCGAGTGGGAAGATATGGAAGGAACGTGCTCAAGAATGTACGACCGGAAGCAGCCATCGTTCATGACGGTCAAGGTCACTCAAGTGAAACCGCCTTTCTCAAGAATAGGTGAGTGAGTATGGTTTTACGCCGCTTTTAGCAATATTCCAGCAATATCACGGCGGGTTCTCAAGACAACTTGCCTACCGGATGATGACTGTTAAGCAGGTCGATATGAATAACAATTGTCATAATTTTGCACCCTGTTTATCCGGAATCGTGTTAATGCGGGCGTGTATAAAGTACGATTGTATTATTGTATACACCAGGGTCCACTTGCACAATGCGATCTTAGCGCTAAGATGATCATAACACCCATACTTTAACATAGGCTTACAATAGTCGTTGCGCTAAGATTGCTTTGTGCAAGTGAGCCCTGGTAGGGATGCCGGATAGAAAATGCTTCCCTTAAGGACCGCCTCTATGGTTTACCGGATAGGGTCTGCCTGGAGAAAAGTAGGTCGGTGATTCGATGCCCGGCCGCATCATACCAAAAGTCGTTGAAAGATGGTACTTGTTGTTACCCTGCCTGGCACTCGGCGTTGAATAAAACAAGGACTGGTCGTCTCGGAGTCTGTATACTGTGTCTGAGTGGCGTTCTCATGTTAAACTGCAGCGCAGTATTTTTGTGGGCTAGCACTATAAAACAGGCATTAGTCCGGACTAGAACAAGCAGACACACACACGTGTATGCACGTTACTGTATATGTGAAACAATTCTGAACTCGACGTTGAACCCCATTTCACCTCACCTAATTCCTTAAGTTGTGTTGGAAGCGGGTTAACATTGTTCAAGTTTTCCATCAACATTTCAGTTTTTTTACAGCTAAATCCACTAACAGCTCAAATCAACAAAATACGTCAAGGATGAAATACAAGAGAGACCCTGCCAGTTTAAAATACGGTTAGCTGTGTTGGTGTGGCTCCCCAGCTTCTGTTGTTAAACGTTTTGCACTGATACGGGGATTTCTGGGTTCTTTTTGAAAATCTATTGAGGATGTTGACATTTTCAAATTAAGTTTTACGGAGGATTTTAGGAATTAGTGGTTTTATCGACACGAGCAACGAACGACGAGTGAAGACACAACGCATTGTCCCAAAACACTTAAATGAATCTTCCCTATCGTCCCATCTGACTTTCTTTTTCTCTCTACAACGTAATTGGACAGTGGATGTTATTACAGGATCAATGATGACTCGGAAAATAATTACCTTTTCATCACGTAAGCGTGTGCAACGCATCAATGAACGACGAAATTGATACAGGCTGATGCAAAATCAATCACCATCCGGAGAAGACGTCACATCAAGAAATAAACCATCATATCATTGCCTGGGAAATTACGTTTGGAAATACGTTCAGCACATAGCTTTAAATGTATTCCACCTGATACACCTTCCATTTGCAAGTGGTCTCGACTTGTTAGATTAAAATATTCAAAGCGCTGTGTGATTTCGCTCTCTCCGGCGTAACTAACAACTTGCTGCTAGGTGACGCAAAAATCCTATCAAGGAATCCTTTTAAAGTGTTTTGATCATGGAGCCCGTCAAATCATATTAACATGGCTATAAATCGGAATGGGTTGTATTACGGCTTTGCGAGGTGTGTTTGTGTGCGTGCGTGCGTGTGCGCATGCGTGTGGTAGGGTGGTCTTCATGGTCTGTGTACGCGATATTCTACTCGTTCGGATCGGGGCTGGGGGGTTAAATGTGGTAACAAACTCCAGCAGCTCGTTCAGATTACACTGTTAACAAATGTCCTCTTTCCATGTTTCATACCGGAAGTGACGATACGTTATAATGCGGACAATAACCCGAGGACGATGCTGTGTCGAATTATGTTTTAAATATGTCGTGCTCCACAATCAGGCCTTGCCTGGATCAGATCTAGATTCCGGGAAGGGACAGCTGTTTAACACGGATTTCGCATTAAAACGTCTTATGAAAAACGCTTGCTATATATAGTTCATGCACGTGTGGATCGTAGGCGTGTTTTGAATTTTAACACATGTTTCAGCCAGCTGGTACGATTGGACCGGTAAGAATTACTGGTGGAGAGTAATCAGCAATACCACGTCTCATCTCGCGTGACCATGACGTCATCCTGACAACTAACACTGTGTTTTTACCATAGAAATTCAGCAAAATGTTTATACACATTTTATCTTTTTGCCTAATCCCTTTACAAATGCACAAATACCCGTAATAGTCTACTGTATTTGTTTAAGATGTCAAATGACTCAGAAAATGGACATCTGGCATAGAAAAGGCATCATTTTCTGATGGATGGCTTTGAATATTTTTTAAATATTTTGGTTTGGGTTATTTTATAAGTATAAATTGCTTTCACAGTTTACGACGTCAGAAACCCCAAAGAAGATTGAAGGCTAAACGACAGTGTTTCTTCTCAAAGGGTTTTCTTTCTTATCTTAAACTTAACTTCAACATTATTACGTGTAATCACCGCAGAACGTTCGGATGAATGTGAGGCTGTTATCGAAATAACATTTTCCCATAAGAGATTTCACAAACATTAATTTAACAAATCATGAAAAATCGCGACGCCAAAGCGAAGACAATAACGTGCTACTTTAATACAACTACTCTTCTTTAATCAGATCAAGAAAGCGTCAGCTGAAATAACAGATAAAGTCGGGCTGGACGGCAATTGTGGGAATAGCTCTATGCATTTTGACCTTTCACATTTGCGGATACGATTTCAAAGTCTAAAGCAATTGACATTATTCGGCATGAAATATATTTGAGAGATTTACAGTGTTATTGCGAGGATGAGGGTGGTGCTTCTAACACAGAGCTCATGTGATTGACTTTAAACAGTCACGACGGATCACATTCTCCTTACAACTAACCATGATTACACTTGCAACAGTCCCGAATCGGCGAGTTTGCAAACATATCGATTTTTGCTCTTTCGGATATTTTTGGAGTTGTTTGTTGCTGAACAACATTTGCCCAAAAAACATGCGGAACAAATTGATGTCGAAGCAAATCGAAAATTAAAAGCTTTGTTGATTGGGCTTGCGATAAGGAATTAAGGTAATTTTTAATAATTACTTTTTATGCATGATGATTTTTTGAAAGTTTCCAAAGCTAAATCTAAGCCAAACATTGAGGGTATAAAAGTAAAAAGTGAATTAATTTCGAAATGAAAATGAAAACAGTTTATGAGGATATTACGAATAAAATAAACGTAGTGGAACCTCGTTATTCCGGTCAGTTGTGCTCCCTCTGAAATCGCCGGATGTCTGGATTAACGAATCGTGGCACAGGTTAACATCACTTTGCATATATACGAGGCTGGCTGAAAAGTTCTGTGCCTAACAGGGGGCACGGGTGGTCCAGTCGTCTGATGCGCTGTGCAGAGTTGCGTCCCTTGGGCACGCCAGAAACCTATGATTGTGGGTTCGAATCCCGGTTCGCCCCGATTATGTTTCTGGGTCTGTCAGCACCATACCCGTGCTCGTGGGTTTCACCAAAATGGTAAACGTCTGACACCTGCATCACTTCGGGCTTTCCTCCCACATTAAGCTGACACGCCGTTATATAACTGGAATACTGTTAAAAGCGGCGTTAAACCCGACTAACTAACTCTATGACTTCTGTGGACTGCGTTGATGGAGTTGGTTGTTATGTTGTTCAACACGATCCCCTCCGAGGCCAACGATGCTGGAGTGCCTGGATCCCACTGGTGTAGAAGGCTTCCTCCTGGTGGTGTAAAAAGTCCCCCTCTGCAGAAATGACGTCAACATCATTTGCATATGCTTACTAGTTTGAGAATACCAGTCACCTTGTTGCCTGCGGAATACACTGCCCGGTTGTATTTGGTTCAAATTCCTATAAGCATGGGGAGTATTGTAGCAGTAGTAGTAGTGATGATGGCGGTGGTGATAGTAGTAGTAGTAGTAGTGATGATGGCGGTGGTGATAGTAGTAGTAGTAGTAGTGATGATGGCGGTGGTGATAGTAGTAATAGTAGTAGTAGTAGTAGTAGTAGTAGTAGTAGTAATAGCAGCTGCAGTAGTAGTAGTAGTAGTAGTAGTAGCACTTGTAGTGTTAGTGATGAGGGTGGTGGTGGTAGTGAGAGTAGTAGTAGTAGAAGTAGTAGTAGTAGCACTAGTAGTAGTGATAGTGATGAGGGTAGTGGTGGTAGTGAGAGTAGTAGTAGTAGTAGTAGTAGTAGTAGTAGTAGTAGTAGCACTACTAGTAGTAATAGTGATGATGGCGGTGGCGGTGGCGGCGGCGATGGTGATGATGATGACGATGGTGATAGAAGTAGTAGTAGTAGTAGTAGTAGTAGTAGTCGTGCAGCGTCCATCTTCAGTATGTACAACATCGCAAGTATGGCAGTGATCAATCACCATGTGGAACATACTATCTCAACTTCATAGACACTCTTTAGACCAAATGCTTTGCACTCACCACAAAATAGTATTACGAACTCGAATTACCGTTCGATTTTGTATAGATATAAATAAATATGTGACAGAAATGATTACAACAAAACATCAGCAAGAAAAATTCGAAAGCATATTATGTTCATGATTTTTCGTACAGTTACCTCCATTTAAATAAATTGCAAGTGCTTCCGTGGCATCTGATTGGCTAACCAACCAACATTTCCATAAACCGAAAAAAAAGTAGGCCACGTCACTCAGAAACTACTGTTTCTTGATTAGCTAATAATAGAATGGGCGGGGACTTTAAAAGTCCAGTTTCCACCCTTGCCGAACTGGGCTGGAATTCCATGGCTCGATCATAGCGCCACCAGTGGTAATTAAGAGTTATGTCCCTTCTATGCCTACCACTACAAGCTCTTTCCCAGCGCGTGACACCTTCGTTACACTCTCGGTCCGCGAAAGGACTATCGCTGTGAGGAGCTTGCCTACTACTACTATAATGATAAAAACGGCATTCACCAATACTCAGTCACTCTACTAGCCCCATGAATGAAAGTGCTGACGATCAGCACCAAACAAGTCGAGTCCCTCCAGCGATCAATGGCGAGGATAAATTCGCCATCTGTCCTCAGGGTCTGCTTGTCTCTGATACCCCGGCAATGTACAGTCTATTGCTGCACCATCGGCAGACAGCTGTGTAAAGCAGCGATAACTGTTAGCGTAATACTAACCTACATAGCGTTAAGGGCCATCACATTGCGAGGGCCATCTCATTCGGGCTGAGTTGATCAAACCTTAAATACAACCCTGCATGTGTACGGCAGTTCCTTTAAGCCCTGAATGTACCACTGCATCATTCGGTAGAGACTGCGTATGCGAGTATGTGGACTGCGAGTATACGGCAGTTATGTATAAACGTGCATTTGAAATTGACAGATTTGGTTGCTTATTTCATGTTTATATCATAAACGTGGTGTATCGAACAAGTACCGCAGAATGTTTGTGAAATAGACAAGGCATGTGACTATACTAAGCCTACACGACCGCGTTTAGTCTCTGAAATGAACATATCGTACACAAAAAACAGTTGTTCAGTTATCTTAAATGTAAATATAATACAGGGGAGCCCAGTGACTCACTTCATTTCCTGATACTGCAGTGATCTAGACTTGCCAATCATTATAGACTTGCATTGGCTGTATTTGATATATATTTGTATCAGGGTCTGTAAGACAGACTAACCCGCGTTGGTTGTTCGCTGCTTTGAACAGTATTCGCGTTGTACGATAGTGTGTCTAATTTGGAAGGATGGCCCCTCAGAGCTCCAGGAAAGTTTTGGCGCCATTGATTATTTACATGTTATCATTAACATTGGGTACTGATAGTTTTCTTTGGGTATTCCTTGGGTATTCCTTAGGTATTCCGTGGGTACAGTCAATTGGGTATGCTAACCATTGAGTAGACATTTGTTTAAATTAATCTGCTTGAAATGCTGTTTCAAGTGACTCGAATTTGTTCGTATGCTGCCCCAAGTGTGTAATATGTGACATAAACCCACAGCAGCGAGTGGGTACAGTTTTACGCCGCTTTAAGCAATATTCCAGCAATATCACGGCGGGGACGCCAGAAACTTGAACACAGTGCAGAAACCATCTATAACTCGTAGGTTGCAATGGAGCGACTGTTTCACGAACTGTGCACGCACTGTAACAAAACCACAAGGCACAGTACAATGTATACTCCAATAGTTTTTGTTTTGAGAGACAGATCTAATCAAGACCATGTATTGCTGGCGTGTGCCGTGACTTATTGTTGTCCCATTGTGGTGTATCTAGAGTGAGTGAGTGAGTGAGTTGGGTTTAACGCCGCTTTTAACAGTATTCCAGTTATATCAGTGTCAGCTTAATGTGGGAGGAAAGCCCGAAGTGATGCAGGTCTCAGGCGTTTACCACTTTGGTGAAACCCACAGGCACGGGTATGGTGCTGACAAACCTAGAAACATAATCGGGATTCGAACCCATAATCATAGGTTTCTGGCGTGTCCTAGGGACGTAACTCTGCACTGCGAATCGCGGCGCCTTAGACGACTGGGCCACCCGTGCCCCCGGTGTATCTAGACCACATATTGCTTAGTATGAATCAATGAGTGTCTTTAATATACAATGTTAACGCCAGAGAATAATCAGTTTCGATTATCCATCCAAACGGATTCCATTGGGCGTTAGAGGCAAAATATCAGTGTAAATTATATGAATGGATCACTGAAAATCGTGTTCGCGAAAAGGTGTTCTGCGCTAAACGTAGCATCCTCCACACACAATTTGCATGAAAAACTACGTAAAGTTCATTATGCACTAGGGACAAGACATGATAAGATCCGTTATTGGCCAGGCAGTTTAATAAATGTCGAACACATTAAAAAATCGTTATAAGATATGTTCCAAATTAGACTTTCAACATTTTACAATGCATACGGAGAATATTTAAGTCGAGACAAGCGGAGCAAAAATATTAGACCACAGAGTAAATATTATATTAAGGAGTTTGCCGGAACTATAGGGGGTATTGTTTCAAACGATGTGACGAGTTGAGGCGTTTTTATACAGGAAGCATGTTTGGCTTCGTCGTCTCAGGCGTCGCTCTTCGCAGTACGGAGTTAGGCTACCTAGAAACCAAAGCTCGTGTGTTCGAATCCCAGATTCGACCGGATTATATTTTTTGGTTTGTCATCACCTATCAGGTATCTGGCAGGTGTTTCCAAACTGCTAAACGTCAAAGACCTGGGTCTACCTCCCACATCAAGCTGCCACGCCGCGATATAACTGTTCTGTTCAAAGCTGCGTTAAACCAAACGCACCCACTCGAGTTTTAATTTGAGCAGACTGCTTTTATAGCAACAAACTATTGCTGGTTTTGAAGCTTAACTACAGCACATGCTACCTAAACGCGTGTCTAGACATAATTTCGCCCCAAATCGTGCCCATGTCTGTTACGTCTGTTTAAATGTTTGTCTGCCTTCAATCCGAATCCAAGTGTGTCGGCGATGAGGCCCCGCATCATATCCGTGCTAACATGAAATAAAATGGTCGTTTAATTAAGTATGAGTTATTACTACTCTATTACCACAGTAACGATTAATCATAATAGGTTATTAATCAGCCAGATACAGGATGAAATATACCCTTGATTAATGAGGCACTTACCGCTCAACGACACGGTATTACCCCACAAGGCCGAATGTACCGTTATCACGCTGTACCAGATGGTCGCGACATGTATATAACTGCAATGTACACGCTTTCTGGTGAAATGCGCAAGCTAGACGAATCACGTATTTACATGACTCAGTCTTGCTGTGTCACTGGAACAGTTCAGGGGATGTAATAAGCCTTCTTATATTATCCAGTGCATTTACGTCAATCTATTTCTCCCATTTCTGGTGATATTGCTGGAATATTGCCAAAAGCGGCGTAAAACCATACTCACTCACTCACTCAATTTATTTCTAGAATTTATACAAACTGTAATCGAGGATGTTTATTAATACACAAATCAGGATCTGTTGAATGACAGTTATTTTTTATGAGTGATAAAACATATCTTTCCGAACAGTTGGACCACCTCAGTGGTCTAGTGGATAAGCGTCTGCCCTGGAAGCGGAAGGTCGGTGGTTCGATCTCCGGCAGCGCCATACCAAAAGACGTAAATAGATGGAACTTGTTATAACACACTAAGCATTGTAGACTGAAACTGAGTGAGTGAGTGAAAACGTTCGGGTTTAGGCGGCTTTGAAAAGTTTTCCAGTTATATCACGGCGTGTCAGTTTGGTGTTGGAGGAAAGCCCGAAGTGATGCAGGTCTTAGACGTTTATCATTTCGGTGAAATCCACGAGCACGGGTATGGTGCTGACAGACCTAGAAACATGATCCGGTCGAACCCTGACCATAGGATCCTGGCCCGCCTAAGGGACGCAAGTCTGAACATCGATGGTACTAATTGGGGCAGTACCCGTGCCTCCAACATTATGTACCCTACCAACAATGACCAAAGCAACCTCCTGGAATACAGTAAACTACGGTTATAACGAACACGCTTATAACGAACTGACAGATATAACGAACTATTGTTTTGGTCCTGTCTATTTGCTGTATATATTACGTACCTTTGCTTATAACGAACTACGGTTATAACGAATTAAAATTCGTGGACCCTTTGAGTTCGTTTTAACCGTAGTTTACTGTACTGTGAAGGTGTTTAGATTCTACTCATAAACCATAATTTACACGTATTTAGAGGCCAAAACATGTTTATATGATCAATATGTTTAAGATTGTGTTCAAAATAAACATGGCTAGCATGTGGGGTAGGCTAACATTTAGTCTATGAAATCTTATATTACACAATATCCTTCTTGACTCTAGAAAAAAATAACACAAATTTCCCTATGTTGATTTCATACTAACATTTAGTCTATGAAATCTTACGTTACACAATATCCTTCTTGACTCTAGAAACAAAAATAACAAAAATTTCCCTATGTTGATTTCATACTAACATTTAGTCTATGAAATCTAATATTACACAATATCCTTCTTGACTAGATGAAATTTAAAATTTTCCCTACGCTGATTTCATGTGGAATAGAGCTAGCTAGAGCTGGCGAGACTTGCTTTTGTGTGAGTTTCTAGATTGTTGTTTTTTTTATAAAATAAATATATTCCACAGTCATGATGCAGGACTACATGTAGGGTAGCCAAGTGGTTCAAGCGTTAGCCCGTCACGCCGAAGATCCAAGCTCGATTCTCACATGGGTATAATGATCTATTATATATGAAGCTCTTTCAAGATGTCCCAAACGTTTTTACTGGAATATTAAAAGAAAACGACATCAAAGTTAACATACACACATATACCAGTATTATTTAGGTAATACAGTTGCATTATGCAACAAAAAACAGAATGCACATGTGCGACCCCCGAGTATGGTGGCCAAGGGGGGATATTGCTATACCGCGAGAAAGCGATGTCCCCTCTCGGCTACCATACCCGAGAACCGTCCGTCTGCTGAAACTCCAGCCTGTCTCCAGACACAACACCGCTTGCAATGAACATACTGCACGCGCTATTACTGCGTAACGAGTTTCCTGTCTACCTTCCGGTAACATGGATGTTTTTTTGCCAGTGAAATGTGCGTCAATGGCTCACAGAAACTACAAATGTTTGCTTGGGGAGACATTGATACAGATCTTTTGCGAGTTGCTTGCAGCAATTACCGATGACAGAAAACACCGTTGGTTGATGTAACGGCGAAATTCGACGGACAAGCCATTTCTTCAAACGGACGAAATCGGATGATTTAGGTTTCGTCTCCTGCAGTTGCAATCACAGTTTGTAAAGCGGTGGTAAATTTGGATTACTTGTAAAACAGGCCCGATTTCACAAAGCTATCTCAACGACAAGAGAAGTGTCCAATGCTTTCACATACACTTACAATGGCCTTAGCGCTTTGTGAAACAGTGAGTATGGTTTTACGCCGCTTTTAGCAATATTCCAGCAATATCACGGCGGGGGACACCAGAAATAGGCTTCACACAATGTACCCATGTCGGGATTCGAACCCGGGTCTTCGGCGTGACGAGCGAACGCTTTAACAACTAGGCTACCCGATCGCCCTTGTGAAACAGGGTCCTGTAGCTGGTAGTTTCTTTTGTTCGTTTGTTTTGTTTGTTGTGTAACATCGCACTTAGCAATATTCCAGCTATATCAAAGGTGTCTGTAAACAATCGAGTCTTCGCCAGACTGGACTGGATAATCGAGTCTCAAGCCAGTGACTGACATCACGAGCATTGTTCTAAGTACTTGGGAGATCAGCGAGACTGACCACTATTATGTGGTGTTTCGCTTTATTTAACCACTTAAGGAACAAGCATCAATCTTATTAAACACTACAATGTATTATTTATATACCCGCCGTGAAGGGCTGCTGGAGTAGTCCCAGAAAGGCGGAACACTGGGTTGAAGTTTAACAAGCCTTGTGAGGGAAGTCATCATCAAAACGATTCTACTGAAACAGCAGGCGATTATTTGGGTTATTCTATGGAGAGCGAGGGAAGCGGGATTAACGTCGGTTTGGACACTATTCCAGTTATATCACCATGTGTCAGCTTAATGTCGGAGGAGAACCCGAAGTGATGCAGGTCTCAGACGTTTATCACTTTGGTGAAACCCACGAGCAGGGTATGGTGCTGACAAACATGGAAACATGATTAGGGCGAACGGTAGGACCAAGGGACGCAACTCTTTACTGAAGCGTTACACCACTTGGCCATCCCTGGCCCCTTTCCAAGAAATAATAATTTTATTTTTAAAAACGATATTATTGTCAATATTCTACGTTGCATTTACAAGCTTCACCATACCATACCACGCCACGCCACGACAAAACAACACACCACACCTAACCACACCACAACACACCACACCTAGCCACACCACACCACACGACACCACACCACACCACACAATACCTTCACCACACCACACAACATCACACCACACACCACACCATACCTTCACCACACCACACCACACAACACCACACAACACCACACAACACACACCACACCACACCACACCACACCTCATCATACCTTCACCACACCACACCACACCACACCACACCACACCACACCACACACCACACCATACCTGCACCACACCACACAACACAACACAACACCACACCACACCACACCACACCACACCACACCACACACCACACCATACCTGCACCACACCACACCACACCACACACCACACCATACATTCACCACACCACACCACACACGCCACGCCACGCCAAGCCAGGCCAGGCCACGCCACGCCACGCCACACCAGACCACGCCACGCCACGCCACGCCACGCCACGCCACGCCACGCCACGCCACACCACACCACAACACACCACACCTAGCCACACAACACCACACCACACCACACCACACCACACCACACAATACCTTCACCACACCACACAACATCACACCACACACCACACCATACCTTCACCACACCACACCACACAACACCACACAACACCACACAACACACACCACGCCACACCACACCACACCTCATCATACCTTCACCACACCACACCACACCACACCACACCACACACCACACCATACCTACACCACACCACACCACACAACACCACACCACACCACACCACACCACACCACACCACACCACACCACACCACACCACACCACACCACACCACACACCACACCACACCATACCTTCACCACACCACACCACACCACACACCACACCATACATTCACCACACCACACCACACACGCCACGCCACGCCAAGCCAGGCCAGGCCACGCCACGCCACGCCACGCCACACCAGACCACGCCACGCCACGCCACGCCACGCCACGCCACGCCACAACACAACACACCTAGCCACACCACACCACACCACGCTAGCCACACCACGCCACGCCACGCCACGCCACGCCACGACACGACACGACACACCACACCACACACACCAGACCACACCACACCACGCCACGCCACGACACGACACACCACACCACACACACCAGACCACACCACACCACGCCACGCCACGACACGACACGACACACCACACCACACACACCAGACCACACCACGCCACGACACGACACGACACACCCAATGTGCATGCACGTCGCTATATAAGTGCAATCTAGAACGCGAAGTAAAACCTCATTTCACCTCAGCCCATCACAAACACAAACATGGCCTTGTCGCTTTAGTCATTCAGATAACTATGTCTGTCCCTCAGTTCATGACAGAGCGACATTAAATATTAAATAACATTTTTATTTACAAAAGAGTATGTTTTGGTTTGTAGGTACATTTGCTCGCCAAACAACTGGGACATGTTGTGACAGAAACGTATTTCATATTCAACAATGTAACATTTAATGTTTTTAATTCACATGATCTTCCAAACATGACTACGATTCAGTGATAATGCGTCAACGTACAGAGATGCGAGTCCTACAAGCAGCCGTAAGACCGCAGGTAACATGAACAATGACTCAGAAAGCTTACCTGATAAATAGATAATGTATGGAACGTTATTCATGTAACAGCTAGGAATGTTAACCCGTGTAAACCCTCCTTACCCAACAAACACACATGGGTGCGTAGGTATTACTCGTTATAAGGCGTCAACCGGCCATGAGAAATGTAAGTATAGAAAGAATGAATATAAACATGCCCTCCTCATACCCTCCTATCCCCCTTACCCCCCCCCCCCCTTACCCCCCTCCCCCCCCCCCCCCCCCTCCCCCCCCCCCCCCGGCCCAATATATATGCAGTGGACGAGCTGAACTATCCGTCACGAACGCTCGATGGTTATTTGTCAAAAGAAAATCGTTGCGTCTCGACACGATGCAATAGATTTTATACCCAAGGGTGTGACTGTGGAACACTTCAACCGTAAACAGACTTTTCTGTAGGCAGGGTTCAGATCCCACAACAAAGAGATGCATGTTGGCGTTAGTTTTCAAGTCTCGTGTGAGCTAAAGTTACTGATAGGGATGACAATCAATTTTTTCATGAAATTTAAATCCGTGGCCTAGGTAAGGTACTAATATGGTTTTAAATGACTATGATTGAAATATAAGTATACGTATGGCTTGTGAATAGCTTCTATAGGAATTTAAGGAATGCGGATGCGTTTAAATGGCAGCTGTGTTGAAATTGTCTTATTTTATGAAAAAGTTACACATATTGATATTTATCAAGCTAAAAGTGCAAAACGTTGAATTAAAGCGTTATTTACTTGATTGATTGACTGACTGATTGATTGACGTGCGCAGAAACGGAATTTCACGGTAGATAGCGTATTTAGGCCACGCGAGATTTTATATATCTTCCAGCCTATCTTCTTACTCGCATATTATCTTTATGTGAGTTACAGGGTGTGTGAGTGAGTGAGTGAGTGAGTGAGTGAGTGAGTGAGTGAGTGAGTCTGCTTTTAACGCCGCTTTGAACAGTATTTCAGTTCGATCGCCGCGTGCCAGCTCATTGTGAGATGATATTCCGAAGTGATGCAGGTCTTAGACGTTTGAGACCCAAGAGCACATGCTGACAACCTAGAAACACAATTAGGGCAACCGAGGCTCGAACCCACGGTCATTGGTTTCTGGCACACCAAAGGGACGCAACTCTGCACAGCAAACTGCCGCGCCTTTCGCGGAATCTTTGCCACACCTGCCACCCAGAAGTCTATACAAACAAATATAGTTATTTAAGTGATATCGCCTATTCTTGCAGCCGTATCAAAACGTCGCTGGGATGAGTGAGTGATATGTGAACAGTAGTACAGTTTATAACTTCATGCCAGTTGAATTTATGTGAAACTTCAAAGAACATCACCGGTCGCAGACATTTATAAAACTGGTAAATAACACGAGTACAGATATTTGTCTTACCAAGAATCATAATCGGAAAGCACCGGGGATTCGAACACACGTTCAGCGGATCGTGACATGATTAAGGGACGCAACTCTTCACACTATACAGATGTAGGTATTAAAGTTTTGATTATATTCGTATAAGAGCGGACCCAACACGTCACTATTAAAATCAGAAGTACTTAAACATTCCTTTCAGAGAAAACAACATTCTGGTGTGTTCGATTGGATAGTGAGTGAGTGAGTGAGTTAAAATTTATTGTCACATCGGCAGTATTTCAGCCATTTCGTGACTAACAAAAGTTATACATAATATATACATTTAAACAATAAAATAACTAGAAGATCACAGAATATTATTTAAAACTAGTATACAGCCATAAAAAGATTTCACCATACATAACGAAACAATATAAAAAAGGCTATAGATCGCCAGCAACTGAAGATTCCATTGGATAGACTCAGCTAATAAACAATTGATAAAACACAGTGATAAAAGACATAACACATGACAACAAACCATCCAATCGAAACGTTCCAAGTACTATGAAAATTCAGACGTACTTATATGACCTTATAACGTATTCGTTACCATGGTGATGTAAGTAAATGTAGATAAATGCTGAAATTGCTGAAGCCGTCGAACCCCAAATCTCCCATTTATCTTCGTGAAACAGAATCAAGCGGAATTACCGGTTACACTTTCAGCGCCTCGTTGTCCGTCTTTATATAACTCGGTAAATTAAGTACATATAATGGCAGTTCCAAGGTAACCAAGAGGGGATAATAATGTTTGGTTACCGAATATGTCAATACTCATTACTGTTAATAATCCACACAAAACAACAGTGTGATAAAGAGGAACTGTGTTCACTGAGGTGTGGTATATTTACTCGGGCGTAGAGTTTTTATCGATCTATTGATCCGCTTAGTTCTGCCTCGTCAGCAAATCTATTTGTGCATCGACCTTGACAAGTATTTAAAGTTGACACTTTCTAAAGACGTGGGAATTAAGTCAATGAACGCTCCAGTGTTAGGATGTGTCATGCATTTCTTATAACTTCCAACCGGAGAGGTTTCACACTATGTGTTGATGGGAAAACTTGACAAGGCAACATTTGTACTTTACGCTTCATCGGTTATTTTATCATCGGATTCTTTCCCCAAAGTGAAGAAATTTTTAAAATAACAACGTCAATAGATGTGATCTTGCCCCTGTGTAGATAGTACTATCTCATCAACTGATCGTATATTAGATCAGATCTTAAGGATATTGTATTTTTAGTTTTTTGGCCCCTTAAACGCCACCAGAACATATCTGTTGGCACTGAACATAATTTTAGGCCATAAAGGTTATGAGTGAGTGAGTTAAAATTTAATCGGCATCGGCATTATTTCAGCCATACAGGTTATGTATTTGTCCCTTATCAGAACATCCCTACAAACATAGAGCGACACGTTCTGTAGCTCACCTTATCTTTTCTGGAATATTTGTGCAATATGATAAAATATCAGGTAAATAAGACTATAGAATACGTTACATTTCTACGCAATAGGACGACTATCGAAAATTAGTTTTTCCCAACTTACAAAATACGCAACAAAACGCCACACGTGTTACAGAATCCTGCATATCAAATTTCACAAAACACGGAGAAATAGCTGAAATATAGAGAAAATATGTATATAAGGCCAAGTCGGTTTGAAATACTGAGAGACAAAGTTTATGGAACGTTTACAATGGACGGGACCCGTGAAGATCCGGATAGGGTTGGTCTTCAGCAACCCATACTTGTCGTAAAAGGTGACTGCTTGTCGTAAGCGGCAACTACCTGATCGGGTGGTCAGGCTCGCTGACTTGGTTGATGCATGTCATCGTATCCCAATTGCGTGGATCGATGCTCATGTTAGCAATCACTGGATTGTCTGGTCCAGACTCGATTATTTACAGACCGCCGTCATATAGCTGGAATATTGCTGAGTGCGGTGTTAAATAACAAACAAACCAACTAAATTTACAATGGACGGACGGAACGTGCCGCGACATTCATTCACGTGAACGTTCAGTTCAGGTGAGCTACAATTTGGGAGACGGAGGTTCCGACAAACAAATGACCCTTCTGTTGTAGCCTAACATGTTCATTACTGAAGAGAAGGATGCTGAAAGTCGGGATGCACAGTTTTATCTCATCCTGTCCAGTGAAGATTTGTTCTTCCTCATTCAGATCATTATTCAAAGAGGCGTAAACTTTTCCCAAAGTTGTTGTCTTTGTCACTGAAAATCAAATAACGGTATCTGATGACTGCCCCATCCCACAGGCTGCACGTGAGTTGCGGAAGCAGCTGTTACGCGACGACATGGAATTGTGGGTAGCATAGTGGTTCAAGTGTTTGCTCGCCACACCAAAGCCCTAGGTTCTATTCTCCACATGGAACCATGCGCGAAACCATTTGTATCCCTCGTCGTGTTGTTGCAGGAATGATTAAAAAGAGACGTGAAACCGCACCCACTCATGAGTGAGTGAGTTGAATTTTTAGTCACGTGTTTCAAGTATTTTAGCCTTGACAAGAACATGTCATACGTTAATATATTTTTTCAAACCTGTGGACACATGGCAGTATATTAACAAGCAAAACATTCGGATTATCAGTTAAGACTAAACAGTCGAGCAAAAAAGTATGTAATTGAAAATTGGATTTGGCTAAAATAACAAACGGCATCAAAACGTTACAAGACTAAAACCAGTCGCCAAAACACTGCAAACGTAAGCTACAAAACACAACTATGATACCCGTATCAAACACATCACCATCAAATAATCATTTATTGTTTGTTTCATTTTCAGCCACCATTAAACATCGATGTATATTTTCTTTTGCCAGGCAGGTTTTCTTTGTTTTGGGAAAAGTTGTTTGTGTCGATCAAATTGTGTGTTTTATCTCGTTCATCAAAGATAGTCATCTGGCAAAAATAAATATTTGACAAATTCTGTTTTATTTTATTATAAAACACTGCAAACGTAAGGTCCAAAACACAACTATGATACCCGTATCAAGTACATCACCATCTAAAACCATTCTAGCCACCATCCAACATGGGTGTATACTTTCTTTTAGGTTCTTATGACAAAGTTAAAACAATCGGACTGTTACGCAATGGCACAAAATATTTTCGGGCTACAAATTAGCAACGAAAGTTGGCTCAAGATTTACAAGGACAATGGGACTTAAAGTACCTCTGCTGCATACGCGGTACCCCATCCGGATATAAATCATCCCTTTAGTGGCTGGCGATTGTGTGTAATAGCTAATTTAATTGGTGATCTATATACAGCAAAAATTATTCCTGGAGAGTATAATGGCAGGGATAGCATAATTCGAATGATGTACCAACTCGTGACCGCACTAATGGTAACCATGGCGACCTGGCGCCATGAAGTACAAAACTTGTAAGGAAACATTAAATGTAAGGGTGTTATAACACTTACGCATATAATATGAATATATGATTAATACGAAGTAGCAATGACTCCAAGATGACCCACTCTGGTTAAAACACTTCGAATGAACATTTTCTCCCACGTACAATAAATGTATTGTCGTGCAGATATATGAAGATGTTGGGAGATGAAAGGCGCCGACGATTCAGATATGATGGTGTTATCGATCTCGACACACCCGATGCCTCCCTGGTATAGAGGTCACTTCCCATGAATCTACTATTGTCAGTTGATCATCACCAGAACGGGGATCGATCAAATTACTGCACTTAAGCGGACGTGTTGTGCCAATCAGGGTGTGAAACACGGACATGGTAGTCTATATCTGATAGCACCGTCCTGGATCTTTGGACGAAAGGTTCAAAGACTATCAGGCCTGATGGTACTGCCATGAAAAGGCCACGTTATGATTGGCGCACACGCTTTGGCAGATATCGTGGATACTGTAATTAACTTTAGGTGTATCAATGCTGATCAAGAAAAAAGTGGATATTGTCAAATGACTTAATAAGTAAACTACGTTTATAACGAACACGCTTTTACCGAACACATGGATATAACGAACTGTTGTGGGTCCCGTCCATTTGGTGTATATAGGCTGTATATGTGCACATAACTACTATTATAACGGGGCGGTCGGGTAGCCTAGTGGTTAAAGCGTTCGCTCGTCACGCTGAAGACACGGGTTCGATTCCCGACATGGGTACAATGTGTGAAGCCCATACCTGGTGTCCCCCGCCGTGATGTTGCTGGAATATTGCTAAAAGCGGCGTAAAACCATACTCACTCACTCACTACTATTACAAGGCACTAAAATTAGTGGTCCCTTTCAGTTCCTAGTTTACTTATTTGATCAAGAAATATACGAGTACAAGGGTGTCTGCTAAATAAGAAAGGTGGCTGAAAGAATCTCTTCAAAGATCATTTAAGTGGCGCAGCGTAAATACATATCTGAACCAGCATATTCAATGTTTTTCGCATTCGTGACTACTCGTGTGATTTCTCGCAGATTACGGAAACGGGCGAGTGTTTACGAAAGACTCTCTCAGTTGGTAACAAGCTATCGCCGTGACGTCACGGTTTCCGCCGCTGTCAGTCTGTGATATGTGTTTGTAGGGGCACGGGTGGCTAAGTTGTCTAAGGCAATTCGCTGTGCAGAGTTGCGTTCCTTGGGCACGCCAGGAACCTATGATCGTGGGTTCTAAGTTTGTCACACCATACCCGTGCTCGTGGGTTTCACCGAAGTGGTAAACGTCTGAGACCTGCATCACTTGGGGCTTTCCTCCAACATTAAGCTGACACGCCGTGATATAACTGGAATACTGTTAAAAGCGGCGTTAAACCCAACACTCTCATTCACTGTTATGTATTATCACATCTGTTTATCAGCGTCTGCGCGAACTTTATCTCCATCGGCACGTGCAAACACACATGGCATAGGATATAAACATGCTAATGCGATCGTGTACCTTCGATTATATTTTTTAAATCCATTAATTAATTTCTTCTTTCTGGGTCCCTGTTACAGCCTTTAGTTCTGTGTCGAATTACTCCCTAACTTGAAAATATACCTCAGGGCTATTGTGGATAAATGGTTTGCCGGCAGAACATATTGTTCACATACAACAGAGGAAGTTTTATCAACAGGGCAGTGTTGTGGGCGTGAGTTGTACCAGGACTGAGTGTGAGTGTAGGCTTTGAACCGCAGGGGGTAAGCAGTACACCAACAAACAACTATTACAGACTGTGTTCGTGAAGCAGCTAATAGGTTGGAGCTTCCGTCATCACGACTACCAGACGCACCACCATCGGCAGTCAGCCCGGAACAGTGTGCTGGCTGAATCACCAAGGGTTACCATGGTTAGTGTGGAGTGATGGGTTGTCTCAATGGACGGATGGGCGGTGTTGGTGTGGGTCGAGTTGGGGGCAAGCCAAGGGGAACTGTTGACTCATTGTCACTTAAGGTGTTTTCAAGAACAACCTGTAAATAATAATAATAATAATAATAATAATAATAATAATAATAATAATAAATAAAAATGAAAATAATATTGATGGTGATGATGATGATGATGATATTGTTAATGATGATGATGATATTGTTGATGGTGATGATGATGATGATGTTGTTGTTGATGGTGATGATGATGATGATGATGTTGTTGATGATAAGGACGGCGACGACGATGATAATGATGATGATGTTTCCTTAGACTATATGGAGAACTTCTTTAACTAAATATAAATTGATTCTTTAATGGTTAAATATGGATGAAATAGCTCTGACTTTATTGACTGTCTTTCTGTAGAAGAATTGTTAATGTGTAAACGTGTACGGTATCTCTGTTGAGTACACATAATCATAGCTTTTGTTATATACGTTACATATAATCATTACGGACCTAGATACGTATTAAAAACATGAAAACAATTTTCATGTTTTTTCTTCATATTTGTTCATTATTCTTCATATCGTTTCGGTTAGAGAAACTATAATGCAGTGCGGTTTCCAATGTTTCATATGTTCATTGGCAGTTGGCTTTTCAGCTATTGGCACAAAAACAAATGTTTCACGGTTTGTAGTGTCTAAGGTAGTGTGGCCAACACCTACGAGTGATTGAGTGAGTTATGTATGTTGTTAAACGACGCATTCTTCCATGAACTTAGAAAAAATCGATTTTGATTAATCATTCTGATTGTTTCAAATCACAATAACAAACTCTGATTAAAACAGCTGATTTGAAGACCGCATCACCGCAGAAGCTAATACGTATAGAAAGGTACTTTGTCAGTCATTTTGGGTGGGCATTTTAGTTTGGTCATAGTAGAAAGGAGATTAACATACTGTGATTTCAATGTAGATCTAGGTTAACTGTATAATTAACCGCGCTTAGTTGAAATTTGAAAACTCCCCCTGCACGTTTGGGTACAAATTCCATTACCTCGGTTAATCCTACAGGTAACCTAGCTCTTCATTGAAAACACAGGACGTTCTTGTTCAGCTATAGTTCTTGTAATGCATTCATATTACGGCGGCAGGTATACGATCGCGTCTAGGCAATTCTGTAACTATAAGAGCATTTATTAATATAAGATTATTACATTTATATAGTGACGTACACTTGTGTGTGTGTGAGAGAGAGAGAGAGAGAGAGAGATCGTCATGAGATCGAGATCGAGAGATCAAGAAAGAGAGAGAGAGTGAGAGAGGGAAAGAAAGAGAGAGAGGGGGACTGACAGAGGGAAAGAGAGAGAGATTATCAAGAGATCGAGATCAAGATATCGAGAGAGAGTGAGAGAGAGTAAGAGTGAGTAAGGGAGAGTGAGAGAAGGAAAGAGAGTGAGAGAGATCATCAAGAGATCGAGATCGAGAGATCAAGAAGAGAGAGAGTAAGAGAGGGAAAGAGAGAGAGTGAGAGTGAGAGAGAGAGAGAAAGACAGAGAGGTAGTGAGAAAGATTATCAAGAGATCGAGATCCAGAGATCAAGATGTCGAGAGAGAATGAGAGAGGGAAAGAGAGAGAGAGGGTAAGAGTGAGATCGAGATCATCAAGAGATAGAGATCGAGAGATCAAGAAAGAGAGTGAAAGAGAGAATGAGAGAGGGAAAGAGAGAGAGTGAGAGAGAGAGATCATCAAGAGATCGAGATCGAGAGGGAGAGAGAGAGAGAGAGCTAACTGTTTAACATGAATACCTCACTCAGACACAGGAAATTGACTTCGCGCCGACTATTCCTTGTTTTATCCCCTCAATGCCGAGCGCCAGGCAGGGAAACAACAAGCCACTAAATGAGCTTTAGCAATATTCCAGCAATATCACGGCGGGGGACACCAGAAATGGGCTTCACACATTGTACACATATCGGGAATCGAACCCGTGTCTTCGGCGTGACGAGCGAACGCTTTAACCACTAGGCTACCTGACCATCCCCACTAAATGACATTTATAAGTGATATACATAAGAGAGAGAATGTATGGATGTCAGCTACTTTTGAATGAGGAACATAAAGTTTCAGAAAATATGCTTTCTCCTTCGTCTCTCCTAGGGAAACAACAAGTACCATATTTAAGTTCTTTCGAAAGAATCGGACAAGGTATCCAACCACCGAACTTCCGTTCTCCGGGAAGACGCTAGGCGGTGATCCAAGATGCCCCACAAACAGCAAAGTCATGAAGCCTGACCATCCGATCCTCTGAGGTAGGCTTATACTACAGACATAGAATACTAGGGACCTATGGAAATCCCTACGGGGAGGTCATTCCCAAACAATCGGTCTTATCAATTTACATAGCCGCCATACAAAAGAAGAATAAAATCGGAATTATTTCTTTAAAATCGTTCATTATCAGCTATGCGGTGATTCATTGACGCGTGTGACTGCTGGAATTCTTTTGTTAATATCCCTGCAATAGATGTGTTCAGCTCAGCAAAAGGAAACATACATTTAAAAAATTGGATCTGACCAAAAATTACAAACTTCACCAAAAAACAATGAAAACAATCGCCGAAACACTGCAAACTTAGGTCCAAAACACAACTATGATACCCGTATCAAACAGATCACCATCAAATAATCATTTATTGTTTGTTTCATTGTCGGCAACCAGAAAACATCCATGTATATTTTCTTTTGCCCTGCAGGTTTTCTTTGTTTTGGATAAAATTGTTTGTGTCGATCAACTTGTGTGTTTTATCTCGTCCATCAAAGATAGAGTCATCTGACAAAAATAAATATTTGACAAATTCTGTTATATTTTCTGACGGGGTTTTGGTTTCGGTCGGTCCAATCGTAAAACAAACAGAATATAAGGCCATGTATGACGGGTGAAGCTGACTGGGTTTGTGTGTGATGAGATAGATGGCTGATGACTGTTACATCTCTCTGTCATAATAATGCATGGTGGGGAGTGTCCATTGACTACTCTGAGAATGCACTTGTGCCGAAGAAGGCAGAGCTATTAGGGACAAATCATACTTCCCAGATTTAAACAACCAAACGGATAAACCCGAGGTTAGGTTTCTTCCTTGGGGAATCAATTTTGGTGTCTGAAGGGTTGACTTGTGTTGTCTGAAGGGTGGAGATCTATTGTCTGAAGGGCGACGATCTGTTGTCTGAAGGGCGGAAATCTGTTGTCTGAAGTGTGTAGATCTGTTGTCTGAAGGGTGGAGATCTGTTGTCTGAAGGGCGAAAATCTGTTGTCTGAAGTGTGTAGATCTGTTGTCTGAAGGGTGGAGACCTGTTGTCTGAGGGCTGAGATGTGTTGTCTGAAGGGTAAAGATATGTTGTATGTAGGGCGTAGATCTGGTGTCTGAAGGGTGGAGATCTGTTGTCTGAAGGGTGGAGACCTGTTGTCTGAGGGCTGAGATGTGTTGTCTGAAGGGTAAAGATATGTTGTATGTAGGGCGTAGATCTGGTGTCTGAAGGGTGGAGATCTGCTGTCTGTAGAGCGGAGATCTGTTGTCTGTAGAGCGGAGATCTGTTGTCTGTAGGGCGGAGATGTGTTGTCTGTAGAGCGGAGATCTGTTGTCTGAAGGGTTGGGATGTGTTGCATGTGAAATGTTATACTTGTTTACGCCTTTGCATGTGTGTGTGACGGGTAATCCCTTGTATCATCACTATTTGATAGTAATTGATAAACACATGCTTATGATATGGTCGGAATCGCACAATGGACTCGGCAATTAGCAGAGATTTCTTATGATTCTGGAAAGGACATTGTCGCGTTTATTTAGTAATATTAAAGTTCTATCACGATGCCTGACAGAGGCAAGGAAGCCAATGGTAGATATCATGACAGACATGTCAGTGTCAGAATGACTTGCGGGACTGCCAAATTGCCCGAGCATACACCCTTTAAAATATGTAGATTACTCATTTACTCATCATTTTAATTTCCATTGACGCCTTCTGGGCTCAGGTTTATAATTTGTAAAACATCTGGGCTGCGTCCCGCAAAGCGATCGTAGAGTTACGATTGTCGTAAGTCTATGTTAAAGTATGAGAGTTACGATCACCTCAGCGCTGCGATCGCTTTGTACAACAGCACCCTGGTCCCTGAATGTAATAATAAAACATGAATGCGTCTTTAATAAAACATTTACCAACCTAAATCCCTCGAGTCAAAATAACATGCAGTCCTGAATGACCAATGGCCGGATGGGAGGGGTCGGCCCGACACCTGACCAGTGAAATGTGTTTGCTCTGCGATATCCTACAGGACGTCATCTGCCCCTTCCGGCCGGGGACTGATGTATGGCAGTGGGGGCTCGTCTCGACACGTTGTCTGCCTAAAACATACGGGTCCGTACTCACTTCCTCATGTACTATAATGTGAACGGTGAACCTGGCGTGTTGCGTTCATCCACAATATTTCTCATACATTATTTGTTTCAGGGAAATACTGGAGACAAGTTCCTTGGCCTGGGGCTATGGATGGACGTGAGGTGACGTTGCGATGTCTGCTTACAAGGATCAAGTTCGATAACGCGATCTCAGAATGACCACTGTCGTAGAGTTTGTTCAACTCTGTGAAGTACGGCAGTTTAATAAATTTGTGGAACAATGCCCATGGCAGATACATAGGCACCGTGTGTTTTTCTTAAATATAGTTCATTATTTTAACTGAAACAATACTTTCATCAAATATGTAGTTTAGTCTTAGTGAAACCTTGAAAACATTAAGTCTCAATGAAACTACAGACGACTTGTTCTAAAGCCACTTATACCCGAAAAGATAAATATAAAAGGACTTTAAGAAGGTGCAGAAACCTTTCTTCAAGTACTTAGGAATTTTTAAAAATATGTGTATAAATGATAAATTAGCAACGTATTTTTCTGAGCATTTAATTTAGTCTAGTCTAGTCTAGTCTAGTCTAGTCTAGTCTAGTCTAGTCTAGTCTAGCTTAACTTAATTTAATTTCATATAGGCACCATGTAAATCAAATCTCTATTTGATCATGTTGAGATGATGAAGAGCGATATGGTGAATACTGTAAAGTCGAAGCAAGTGCTGCCTCAGTATCTCACCTCGCACCTTTGAGCACTGATGCTGTTGATGAGATTGGTATGTCTTGATAGAATTGCTTAGACGGGTCGATGAGAACCGGAAACATTTCATGATAGTCAGAAACACATTTTGGTATTTGTGAAGTATTCCAGTATATATATGTAGCTTTTGTATTAGGTACGAGTTTGCGATGTATAAGGGATGCTGCAAGTATAAAGGGATTTATATAAGCATGTGTTGTTTTTTTAATAAATGTTCTTGTTTCGATTCAAACATTTCAGATTTGCTGCTACACACACAAAAACTTATATCAGACTATTTGTGACAACAATACCATTCATTAAAAAAAATCATTTTATTTTTATTTTATTGTATTATTAAAAATCATGCAATTTTTTTAATTAATTTTTTTTTACAAAAGGCATAAGAAACATATACAGTGAAACCGTGGTGGTCCGTAAAACTTTGGAACGGTCACTGTTGTTACAGTGCCTGCCAAAAGAAAGTACACACTTGACATTTCACATTCGACTCATTACTATGCGCTGTGAACTTGAGGACCCCATGTTCCTTGAGACGTTAGGTTGTGAGATATGATGCATGTAATATCGCCTATGATACCTGTGTCAAATACTAGTACATCACCATCGAAACGATTTTTCTTGTTTGTTTCATTTTTAGTCATCATCAAACATCGGTGTCTGCTTTATAATGGCGGCAGTTTATATAATGGGACGTAATTTCTACTTATCCTTGATTAGTTAAAATGGATTTTTTTCCCCGAAACGATACGTGTTTTCGTGTTCAGAATATCACAACTATATATTGATAAGAAGCAAATAATCTTGTAAAAGTGAAAGCAAAACGAAATTCGACAACAACAAGATGGCGGAAATTAATAAGGGAATATATGTTAAGGAAAAGATGGCGTACTATATTATAAGGGAACAAATTTAAAGGAAAGGATGGCGTACTGCGATATAAGGGAACATATTTAAAAGAAAAGATGGCGTTATATAATATAAGAGAACATATTTAAAGGAAAAGATGGCATGATATACTGACGGAAATAAACAGGGGAACATATTCAAAGGAAAAGATGGCGTAATATACTGACGGAAATAAACAGGGGTATATATTTAAAGGAAAAGATGTCGTACTGTAATATAAGGGAATATGTTATAAAGAAAAGATGGCGTTATATAATATAACAGAACATATTGAAAGGAAAAGATGGCGTACTATAATTATGAGGGAATATGCTTAAAGGAAAAGGTGGCGTAATGTACTGACGGAAATAAACAGGGGAACATATTTAAAGGAAAAAATGGTGTAATGTACTGATGGAAATAAACAGGGGAACATATTTAAAGGAAAAGATGGCGTAATATACTGACGGAAATAAACAGGGGAACATATTTAAAGGAAAAAATGGCGTTATGTACTGACGGAAATAAACAGGGGAACATATTTAAAGGAAAAAATGGCGTAATGTACTGATGGAAATAAACAGGGGAACATATTTAAAGGAAAAAATGGCGTAATGTACTGATGGAAATAAACAGGGGAACGTATTTAAGAGGAAAAAATGGCGTAATGTACTGATGGAAATAAACAGGGGAACATATTTAAAGGAAAAGATGGCGTAATATACTGACGGAAATAAACAGGGGAACAAATTTAAAGGAAAAGATGGCGTACTGTTCTGGTTTCCAGCAGTGATGGATCAGCGCGTCATGGTGTAGATGTGTCTATCCATTGTGTATAGTTACCATGTAAACTGTATTTCGTAATGACTACGGCGAAAGAGTTAACTCCCTTCATCACAAGTAGCATGGTCTCTGAAGGAGTCTTGCACACATGTTTCACTAACCACAAAGAACTAGTGGCAGTTACCGAACGTGTTATTCTATCATTGGCTGTCCATGAAGCGGACCTAAGGACAACATTGTGCTCCACGTTAGAGTACACCATCTAATGCAAGAAACAATCCTGCCGAATCCCCGTCACTTGAAATGTACAAGAATTTTCCTCCCCAACGTCTTCAAACAGGGACAATGTCCACACCGTCGTCAACACAGTACTCCTTGGCACACACGACAGCGGCATGGGTTGTTTATTTGATGTGAGACAACCAGCATGGCCGTACATTCTGTGAAAAGTCATCGGATTCTTCACTTCCGGGTTGAGCAAACACCGCGAGGTGTTCGACAAGGCGCACGCTTTGGGGGTATTGTCTTTGTTGTTATTGTCGTAGCAGCTTTGGAAGGTGAAGTACGAGTGTCCTCGAAGCATATTGTCTCTTGTAAGTCATTCCTTGGTGCTTTTCTAAAGGTTTGAAAAGGCTCTTCGGTGGCCATAAGATCGTAGTCTGTTCCAGATCCTAGAGAATAAATAAAGGTTGAATCCAGCTCAAGCCTAAAATGATTTTGCAAGTCTAGATTGCCCCAGATCCACAAATTAAGCATTTTTTAAATTTGTTCTGGGATTCATATACACTTTACTTTTTATTTTGTGCATATGCATTTAAAGATAAGTTAACTCTGTTTCAGGTCCTACAAGCAACCTGTCAAGGGGTGACATCACTGAAATTAATATATAATCAGGGTCGGTGGGTTAAAGCGTTCGCTCGTCATACCGAAGACACGTGTTCCATTCCTCACACGGTACAATGTGTGAAGCCCATTTCTGGTGTCCCCAGCAGTGATATCGCTAGACTGTTGCAAAAGGCGGAGTAAAACACAACTTACTCACTCTCATATAATCAAAACGTGGCTCTCGTATGTTTAAAGGACCTTTGAAGTGATGCATGTCATCAATCCCAATTGCGATGCTCATGATATTAATCCCTGGAAATTCTGGTCCAGACTCGATTATTTACAGACCGCCGTCATATAGCTGGAAAATTGCTGTGTGCGGCGTTAAATAACAAACCAACCAAACAACCAATCATGGCAAATTCAGACTGTAAAGCGGATTTGAAATAAAAGCAGTGTTTTATACTAACGATAAGCAGGAAAATTAATCAGCTTAGAGAGCTGAATCAAAAACAAATTCACGGTCATTTGATCCTTTGGGCAAGTTGACGTTTTCTCCTTCAGATGAATTTGATATTCATTCTGTTCTAAAATAACAACTATTTCGATAGTGGTTCGAAATAAACAACATTCTCTTGGGTTAGAATTCATTCCTTGACGAATCCTGTTTAAATGATTCTACACATGCCTACTGGGAGCGACACGGGGGTTGACGGTTAATCTCGTTAATCCAGCGTTAAATACTTCATCCGACAACACATCACACCGTATGAAAACAGACCCACTCCATTGCTAAACAATATTTCAGTTCCATCACACCAAAACGCCATTTCGCTAACAGAATTCCAGACGATCGATGCTATTTCTTCAGATGCTAATTTAAATGTTACATCATTCTCAACCCGGTTTTGATTTCTCCCCGTCTTTTGAAATGTGATTCATTCGAACACGTGGGTCTCATAATCACTACCAGATGGCGCTGCACACGAGCTCCCTCGATAAGCCAATGACAATCCAGAATGGCACGAGCTTGTTATTACGTTACGTAATCGGCGCTACCGATGCAATGGCTTGTTTGGTCTGTCCCAAGTAGGCAGTGTTAATGACACATAATATAGAATGGCATGTTTTAGGAGGAAATGGTTTTCAAATCTTCGTGGGGGTATTTATATTTCTTGCAAACAAATCTTTACGTAATTGAGTTATTATCCCCGATTTGGTCATGATTGTGTCGTATTTACTTTATTTCAGAAGTGAGCGGATTTGTTTTCTTGTGTTCTCTGTGTTTGGATAGGATGTTTTGAAATATGTTGAGTAACGGAGAGGGGGTGCTGTCAAAACATGTACCGAAGTTGTCTACAAATGGCATTGGCACTATATCAACATGAAGTATATAAATATCAGCCAAATGTATATAACCGTCTTGCATTGTATGGCCAAATATTTGCTTTGCAGAGTTACGTCCCTTAGGAGCGCTAGGATCCTATGATCGTGGATTCGAATCCCAGATTCATCCGGATTAACATTATTGGTTTGTCTGCACCATGATCGTATTTCACCAAGACTGGACCCGTCTAGGATCTGTATCACTTCGGGCTAAGGCTAACATACTCAACCACCCTATAATAACCGTCACAGTGCGAGTGAATGAGTGAGTGAAAATGTGACGTCGCATCGGCATTGATTCAGACATGTGACCACCTCAGAGGTCTTGGATGCTGCTTGACTAAGCTTCCATTCGTCACGCTGCTGTACCCGGGTTCGATACCCAATATTGGTTCAACATGTGGAGCTCGTTTTGGGAGTCACGTTCCGTTATTTGCTGAAGGCGGCGTAAAAAGCCGTAACACCCACTTTATGTTAAAAACGTCATAACAAAACTTACATAACATTCTATATCTTGTGAAACCTATTCCTTGTGTCCGGCTCACTTCTAGGGTGCGACTGATGCTGAGATCCGCGTTACAGCGCGCTCACTCTTAGCACCGTTCCACAAAGTGATTTTAGCGGTACGCTTATCGTAAGCCAGTGTTAAAGTAGGGGAGTTACGATCACCTTAGCGCTAAGATGGCTTTGTGGAACGGGGCCCAAGGCCTAGTGGTTAAAGCGTTCGTCGTCGTGCTGAAGATCCGGGTTCGATTCCCGACATGGGCACAATGTGTGAAGCCCATTTCTGGTGTCCCCCGTCGTGATATTGCTGGAATATTGCTAAAAGCGGCGTAAAACCATACTCACTCACTCGCTAACTCAGACTAAATAATTTTGAGTCACGCTCTTTTGAAAATTTACAAGATGATGAAGAGGTTACTGTTAGATACAAATTTACAGTTGAGTATACATGCTTAATCATTCCTTTTGACATTGCTGTTAAAAAGTACCGTCAGTGACTAGATTGTTGATGATGTGTTCTCGAGGCATGAGTAAGGCTTGGCAACATCAGTGCGAAGTACACTTGTAAAGAATGTGTTGTTTTAGCTTGACACATTGCTGATGTCATCTTGGCCTATTGGCCGTTTTTAGGTTGAAATATGAGCTCGAAAGGACTGAAACGTGGGTTTTCTATCTATAACTGCATAAGTACACCATAAGGGTCTTAAATAGGGATTAATGGGTGTCATATTTCATGAAATAAGGACATTGTTATGTACACAGGATAAAGAGCATGAGACGGAACTTATGGTAATGAGGCGTTTAACTGTAACATGACACGGAATATGTGGTTAAGACGAATGGGTGGTAAGTGTTATTGTTAACTAGTGAGATGGTGAGTGACTGTCAGATGTAGGCTTGGGGATGAGATTGTGAGATGAAATTGAGATTGTGTTTCAGTTTATGGGTTCGTTCATTCATCATGGTGATGGATGCTGACCAAAATATTCCAAAGTATCATTGTAATCATTTCCTTAGTACCAAACGTATTACCCAAATATACGATACGTATCACGATACACTTACCTCACGGTACGAGACGTATCACGATACACTTACCTCACGGTACGATACGAATCACGATACACTTACCTCACGGTACGATACGTATCATGATACACTTACCTCACAGTACGATACGTATCATGATAGACCTACCTCACCGTACGATACATTTACATCACAGTACGATGCGTATCATGATACACTTACCCCACAGTATGATACGTATCATGATAGACCTACCTTACCGTACGATACATTTACATCACAGTACGATGCGTATCACGATACACTTACCCTACAGTATGATACGTATCATGATACACTTACCCCACAGTACGATACATTTACCCCACAGTACGATACACTTACCTCACAGTATGATACACTTATCTCACAGTATGATACACTTACCTCACAGTACGATACACTTACATCACAGTACGATACACTTACCCCACAGTACGATCCACTTACCCCACAGTACGATACACTTACCCCACAGTACGATACACTAACCCCACAGTAGGATACACTTATCTCACAGTACGATACACTTACCCCACAGTACGATACACTTACCCCACAGTACGATACACTTACCCCACAGTACGATACACTTACATCACAGTACTATACAGTAACCCCACAGTACGATACACTTACCCCACAGTACGATACACTTACCCCACAGTACGATACACTTACCCCACAGTATGATACGTATCATGATAGACCTACCTTACCGTACGATACATTTACATCACAGTACGATGCGTATCACGATACACTTACCCTACAGTATGATACGTATCATAATACACTTACCCCACAGTATGATACACTTACCCCACTGTACGATACACTTACCTCACAGTACGATACACTTATCTCACAGTATGATACACTTACCTCACAGTACGATACACTTACCCCACAGTACGATACACTTACCCCACAGTACGATACACTTACCCCACAGTACGATACGCTTACCCCACAGTACGATACACTAACATCACAGTACGATACACTAACCCCACAGTACGATACACTTACCCCACAGTACGATACACTTACCCCACAGTACGATACACTTACCCCACAGTACGATACACTAACCCCACAGTAGGATACACTTATCTCACAGTACGATACACTTACCCCACAGTACGATACACTTACCCCACAGTACGATACACTTACCCCACAGTACGATACACTTACCCCACAGTACGATACACTTACATCACAGTACGATACTCACAAAGACACATTACTGAATACATTCTTCATCGCCCACATCTTCAAACCAAGTTGACTTAGAAACGTCTGCTGCCAAGAAGACAAAGCGGCAAAACGTATCTAATATACATTTGTTTTCTATAAATAGTGACTCGATGTCTGTTGATGTTTTCCAAGTGCACTGGTGGAAGCGGAAAACGGCAAGCTTGAAATAAATGTCACATTACACCAGTCTCAACAGAGAGACTCGGCCTGACCGCTCCACATGCACGTGTTGTCTGGCTTGCGCGTTCGGTATTTACTGCACGCGCCTGACAGGGCATCATTGACATGCACAAAACATATCACCTTGTTCTGTTAAGCAGAAAGCTGACGGAAGTATACGTACAGGTTCCACCAAGGGGGGTGAAACGGAATTTAACGTGGCGTTATTACACTTATATAGCGACGTGCATGCATGTGTGTACGTGTGTGTGTGTGTGTGTGTGTGTGTGTGCACGTTTGTTTGTTGTTAACGCTACACTCAACAATGTTCCAGCAATATGACAGCGGTCTGTAAAATATCGAGCCTGGACCAGACAATCCAGTAATTGATATCATGAGCATCGACCCGCGCAACTGGCATACGATAACATGCATCAACCAAGTTGATCCCCCGATCCCGTTAGTTGCCTCTTACGACAAGCATCGGTTGCTGAATGGTTGGTCCAACCCGGATCTCCACGGGTCTGTTAGACTAACATTTAGTCTCTGAAATAATTTATTACACAAGGGGCGGTCGGGTAGCCTAGTGGTAAAAGCGTTCGCTCGTCACGCCGTGATATTGCTGGAATATTGCTAAAAGCGGCGTAAAACCATACTCACTCACTCACTCACTCAATTATATTACACTATATCCTTCTTGACTCTAAAAATATATAAAAAAATTCCCTATGCTGGAATAGAGCTAGCTTGAGCTGGCTAGACTTCTTTTTGTATGCATTTCTATATTATAATTTTTTTTCATAAAATAAATATATTCCACGGTCATGGTGCAGGACTACGGGTCTGTGCATGTGTGTGTGTATCTGAATGATACTGGACTAGCCGGTTTTATAGTGCTGTCCACTGAGATACCATGCTGCAGTTTAAAATGGAAACCCCACTCAGACACAGTACACAGACTCCGAGCACATCAGCCCTTGTTTTATACCGCAACGCCAACACCAGACAGGGCAACAGCATATTTGGTGCAACGCGACCGGGTATTGAACCAACCTCCTTTCGTTCTCAAGACAGACGCTCTATCCTCGGTTCCCCGGGGATGCGAATACGAATGAATCTAATGCTTGACTATGACGTGGATGTATAAACCGGCATTGCTATAGTGATGAATACATCTTCATCATAAAAGACATACAACTATTTCCGAATAACAACTTCTTTATTATTTGTAACGATGTTTCGAGGCTATTTCTAACCCATTCATCAGGTGAATTCTGAGAAAGCGTTTATGAGTGAATATGTAACACGCTCATATGTGTCTTTAGGGTCGGATTAATTTACAAAGATAAGATAACGGGGAAGCCAATGAGATTACGAAATGATTGACAATCATTTGTCGCCATCACCATATTGAGGGGCGGTCGGGTAGCCTAGTGGTTAAAGCGTTCGCTCGTCACGCCGATATTGCTGGAATATTGCTAAAAGCGGCGTAAAACCATACTCACTCACTCACTCACTCGCCATTTTGAGTACAGGTACGAGTGAGTTTTCTTGAGAATAATCTTGATTCTTTATTCTTTTCTTATTCTTGTGTCTCATGTACAAACATTAGATTGACTGTAACAGATAGACAGGATTTCATTGAGTATATGGCTTTTGAATTTCCTTAATTTGACTTCACTGGCTCCTAGCATGACTTCCCCATGCATGTTGCTTAAACCACATGGTGATATTACCAGACCAATCTGTCATTATCTCCCTTCTTATCAAGGTTTATGTAAAATTGGCACATGATAAAAAGTGAAACATAACATTCAAAAAAAGGAAATTAAATAAACATCATATTACCATAACAATTATTTAATATTGTATACCGCTGTTGTGATATGCAATACATAATTTGTTAAAAATATAGAAACCAGTTTTTATACCTCCTTAACCAATTAAGCTATCATAATTGATAGAAAATAGAATTTGACCATTACAGCAATATTCCAGCAATATCACGGCGGGAGTATAGATACGACTGGTAGCTGAAGGTTCTGATCCCAACCACGAAGGATGTATAGTACTCTTAACAGTTTACAATAATTAGTACAATACCTTTCTTGCTTACGTACTGCATTTGAACCAAACACGCGACCAGGCAGAATATGTCTGCAGGCATCAAAGTGACTAGCTATTCTCTGTTGATGAAATGGGCAAAATCGGCGACCTCGCTGTCATCAAATTTCTCCAAATGAAAGGGCTAACTCTCACAACAATCCATGCGGACATGGGCCAACTTTAGGGGACGCTGTCCTTCCTTTGTTCTTTGTTCAAGAGGGAAGAGAGAGCCTCGAAGATGATCCATTATCAGAAAGACCATCACCTGCTACCTCTAAGGAAAATGTTGATAAAAAACATGATATGATTATGGATGATCGAGGACTCTTAAATAGCCAATTCTGTAGGCATGTTTCATGTGATAGTTGAGAACATCCTGAGGAATGAACTGGGCGTGACAAAGGTTTCACGTTTGGTCACAAGGCTTCTGACTTCTGATCAGAAACGCTCCAGGTTCATCAACTCTCGTGCGAAATGACGTCGTTTTGAAGCAGACCCAGATGATTTTGTTCAGCGATTTGTAACCATGGATCCGTCTTGGGTTCTCCACTATCAGCCAGAGACTAAACAACAGTGAAAGCAGTGGAAACATCTAACGTCTCCCCCGAAGAAGAAGGTAAAGTCTGTTATGTTCCATCCGCTGGCTAGGTGATGGCTTCGGTTTTCTGAGATTCCAACGGAACCCCACTGGTAGACTACCACCGGATAGGTCAGCCCATCAATGACCAATATTGAGCTAATCTGCTTTGCCAGATACTATCAAGGCTAAACGTCGTTGATACCTCATTAAAGGTGTGTGTTTTCGTCAATCTACTGTTGACATGCCTGCATATTTGACTGTGGCTTTGACCTCGTTAAACATCCTCCGTATTCACCAGAGTTGGCACCGTCAGATTTCCATCTCTTAGGAGACGGATTATATGGCAAGCATTATGCAAATGACGATGACGTCATTTCATCTGTGGATGACCTTCACAATGAGGAAGCCTTCTACACCAGGGGGATCCCGCCACTCCAGCATCGTTGGCAGAAGTATGTGGATTATCTTCTAAAAATACAATTAGCAATCATCTTCATAAACGGAGTTCATTATAAGATGGATCAGAACTGTTCGGCTAGCCCTCGTATGATATTGACTATGTGGATGTGAGACCTGTTCATTCAGCCTACACCGATCCTAAGGACATTCTCCGTACTAACACATCTCCTGATTATTCTGTAGATGAATTTGATCCTGAAAAAGAGGATATCTGGATTAATGATATTTCATTGCATCCCATCACCATATTGATACCGATATCTCCACAACCACATGTCCCCGTGAAGATCCGGGGTAGAATAGGTCTTCAGCAACCCATGCTTACAGTAAAAATCGACTATGCTTGTCGTAAGAGGCGACTAACGTGATCGTGTGGTCAGGCTTGCTGACTTGGTTGATGCATGTCACCGTATCCCAATTGCGTGGATCGATGCTCATGGTGTCAATCACTGGATTGTCTGGTCCAGACTCGATTATTTACAGACGGTCATCGTAAAGCTGGTATAATGCTGAGTGCTGCGTTAAACAACAAACAAACATAACCTGATGTATGTAGATAGATTCATCACTACCCTTTATTTCCAACACCATATATGCGGTTAAATGGTATTTCAGTGCATCTCTATCACCGTATGTACATATATCCATTACTATATTTTTTTATCGATATTACTTTATAATATATATGAATTGCTGTTTTTATTTCTATGTCTGCTTCACCAATTGCATGTAAACTTTACCTTCAATGTTTTATGGAACCTTTACCTTAATCAGTATACAGAAGAGTACGGTTATAACGAACTATGGTTATAACGAACTCAAAGGGACCACTTATTTTAGTTCGTTATAACCGTAGTTCGTTATAAGCATATATACAGCATACCTACAGCAAAATGTAGGGACAAAAAAGTTCGTTATATCCGTCAGTTCGTTATAAACGTGTTCGTTATAAACATAGTTTACTGTACCATGTATATCTGGAAGACGGTTCATCGAGGACAACACATTCCTCCCCATAAAACCCAGGACGTCTGTATATTAAATAGTACATTGACCCAAATCCGTGGTAATCGTCACATTAGCGCTTTATTCACACCACAACAGCCCATTACCTTCATCAATGCCGCCAGATACACATTTCTAACGGAAATGGCAACACGTTGAACTGGTCAGTGTAATGGCCTCAGACCAGAGGTTACTTCTGTCTGTTAATGACCGATGGTTGATGCAGGGCGTATCTTACAGATGATCTGAGCTGACCTGATGAATCACATGGCCCGGGTTATAATAATTACATTACACCGCCGCACTCGCCAGGTGTGAGAGGCCTGGGGTACCGTATACTACTATATCTTGCAGTTTTGTGTTTGTTAGGTTGTTAGAGTGAGTGAGTGAGTTGGGTTTAACGCCACTTTTAACATTATTCCAGTTATATCACGGCGTGTCAGCTTAATGTGGGAGGAAAGCCCGAAGTGATGCAGGTCTCAGACGTTTACTACTTCGGTGAAACCCACGAGCACGGGTATGGTGCTGACAAACCTAGAAACATAACTGGGGCGAATCGGGATTCGAACCCACAATCATAGGTTTCTGGCGTGTACAAGGGACACAACTCTGCACAGCGAATCACGGCGTCTTAGACGACTGGGCTACCCGTGCCCCCTAGGTTGTTAGAAGTTACAATATTCCAGGTAAATGACCGCGGCCTGCGAACAGTCGAGTCTGGACCAGACAAACCATGTAGTGATTAACGTTTAGAGCAACGTCCAGCGCAATCAACCAGCGCATGACTACCAGATCCAATTTAATGGGTGGGATTATTTGTTTAATGTAAACTTTTTTCAGGTTAAGCTACATGAGATACTAGTAGAAATATAGATAGAAATCCAAAAAAATTATAGATCTACAGTAAACTACGGTTATAACGAACTATAAGGGACCTCTAATTGTAGTTCGTTATAACCGTAGTTCGTTATAAGCATATATACAGCATAACTACAGCAAATAATCGGGACAAAAAGTAAGTTCGTTATAAGCGTGTTCGTTATAAACGTAGTTTACTGTATATATTTTTATCATTTTCTCGCTGATCTAAAATGTATTATGTGTGAGAGAGAGACAGACAGAGAGAGACACACACACAGAGAGGAGAGTCTTATTCTCAGAGGAAGAGAGGGGGTGAGGGGGAGCGAGAGATTTAGAGATATACTTAGACAGAAACACATCCCGGGGACATCTCTATCTCCCGGAGAGATAGACAGACAGAGAGATGGACACAGTAGAAAGGATATATTTTATCGGTGAGAGAGAGGGAGAGAGCGAAAAGGAGGGGGGGTAATATCTAGTTACATTTTGTAACAAATCCCCTTTTTATTCGTTTTCCATTAACCGTTCTAAATTCAAACAATTGATTTCAGATTATACATACCAGCGATCATTCTTACACTGCAGTAATGAGATACCTCAATTTGTGCAATCGCCAATGCACACACGAACCAATGTTACAAAGTGCATTTACGTGTAGATTACGCAAGTACTTATTCCTAACTCTCATCCGAATAATTTCCCTCGTTAATATATCGCCAACAAATATTTCTTCCTACAGACAATACTAATTAATTAAAATGCCAGTCAACTGCCTACACCCTGTTACGTAATGCATCCACAACAATTCCATACAACTGCAGGGGCAGAGATTAGCTAAGCGGCCGTTTTGCATTAAATACGGCATTTCACATAAATAACAATCCCACTACACACCTATTAAACCGAGTGAACTCTACCACCTTGTGTGGGTGCCAAATATCTCGCCCTGATTATAAACAACAGCGTTCATCAACAAAGGCAGGATGCGGTCTTATTTCATAATCAGAAACATCTTGGAGAATTTCTTTGAATATTTTGCTTGAACTTTACCCAATCTAACAAGTGGTTGCTTGTACTTAGTAAATATACGTAAAACAGGTGTGTCTAATGTCGGTTAAATAAAGCCGCATTTTTAATTTACTTGTATTGAAAAAAGGTGTGTTTTAATTAAGTTTAATTTATTTCAGAGAATATTGACCCGGCAAGGTGGATTTTTACCGGAAGCAGATTTGAGATTTTGGTCTTTTTATAAACGTGACGTTAAAAATATAGTCATGATTTACAACTGGGCTGCGAACGATGGTTTGATTACCGTAGTGAAAAGAGAAAAGTCTCTCTCTCTAACAATCACTCATTCACAAACACACGATTAAATCTTTTATAACTGTATTTATATCATTAATTCCACCGCATTTAGGAAAATTCAATTGAAGCTATATAACGACGTCTCTAAATTCTCGGGCAAAGCTGTGGTTGACTGTATGAGCAGCTATTGGCGTGATAGTTTGATAATATACTACTCAACTTTTGATAGGGATGAGAGAGAGAGAGAGAGAGAGGGAGAGAAAGAGAGGGAGAGGACGTCGTGACGTTAACAAAAACACACGGAGAGATTGGCACAGGTCCACAAACCTGACAGCCAATCCTTTCGGGTACCCATTTGCAACCGAGTCATTAGAGGTAAATTTGAAATGACGTCGCTTGCCTAAGGCCACACCGCATTTTTTTCATATACCTCCATTAAAGTGTAGGGCTTGGTTCAAACAACAAACTCTCAGCAAACATGTTTACCGAGCGCAGTCACCCATCCAACAACTCACCGCCGCCAGCTTTGCCAAACATCGCCTGATTTCTGACCTGTGCTCTAAGTCGAACATCTTTATTTTTATGCCGAGTTTCGGAGAAACATATAACACTTGACACCTGTGAGGACAAAATATAAAACCCAGATATATTTGAGATATTCCGACTATTAATCTTAAACATGACAAGATGGTATCCTATATGTTAATTCAGTCGTTCAGTCGTCAGGGTGGAAGTGTAATGCTCCATAAAATACGAGCAAACACATTTCCGTGGTCGTGAATAATGTTATGACTCCGGAGATTAGTGCTGTGCTACTGACCTACATGAGATGGTTTCATGGCTTTTATTATGTACATTCTTCCCATCCTCTTCGTGGCGATTCTGAGACCAAGGAGGGGGCATTATAATACACGCCACTTGAAACAGAATCACGAAATATCGCGATTATGAAATACGCAGATAGCTGCATGTGTGCTAATACTTACAGAGTGAAAACAAGCCATTCCGTCGATGACTAATATTACTTCATTCGTCACCACTCGCCCCTTTCCGTAACCTGCAAGCTTGTCCCTGAATAACACGAGTTGGTCACGAATGATATTACTTAGTAGCACTTTTTGTCAATATACTTTAAGTAGTATTCCTTACCGCTGGAATGGCTTACTTTAACTTTATATGTATCAGCAAAACATATAGCTAGCTTAATTCGTTAATTAATAATCGCGAAATTTCGTGATTCTATTTCAAGTTGCAAGGACAATAGTGTCATTAGTGACCACTTGTGTGCTTCCGGGATCAGGCGAGGAGCTACGGAAAGGGGCGAGTGGTGACGAATAGGACGCAACAGTTGGATGAAGTGCGCGCATGCTCAGTACTATGCGTAGAACAAAGCCGTGTTAAGGTCATGGCCATGTGTTTTGACGTTATAAAAGAAAGAACAACCATGTTAAAAAAAAGAGGGCACATTATAAGAAGGAAGATTACAGCTTCAACAATTCAGTGTATATTTCAAGATAAGGCTTGTTAAGAAATCCCTTCTTGTTCTTCATGATCTGCCTCCCTTGAAACTACCCCGACCCTTATTTTTTGCAAGTTTTAAACGCTGTTAAGAAACCACTTTTTCAACTCAAATTTCTTCTTCGAACCAGTTTCAAAACTTTTGCTCACGCCATGCCTTTCATAGTGTGTCAGACTCGCACGGGAACCAAGTTGTGGTCACTATGGCCAATTCTTACTACTGGCCGCGGGGCGGGGCCAAGAGAGGTCATGCGGATCATTAGAATAAAAAAAAAATTATACTTGTAACATGCCAAATATTTAAAAAAAATAAAAGCAAACTATTCATGAGAGACAAGAACTGTCTATACGCAACCGACAGGAAACTATTATACATTAACGAGGCTGACGTTTTTGTACGTCGGATTCGGGGGTTTATTTAGAAAGTATTCGGGACTCAGCGGTGTGGACTTTATATATTTCATTGTTTCAATATTTTCTCAGTAATTTAACTTCAAATAGGCATATTTTTCTCAATGTTTTTGACAATTGTGTCAAGTAGTATTCAGGATTCAAGGGTGAGCAATGGGACTTACTATGACAGTTTTATATTAGTGTGAATGAGTATGGCTTTACGCCGCTTTTAGCAATATCACGGCGGGGACACCAGAAATTCACACATTGTACCCGTTAAATATATAGAGGTTATCACGCGAGTGTGTTTGGGGATGGTAAATATCCTGCATTAGGAATAAACATTGTATTTAGCGAGCCTTGGCGAGCTAAATACATAGTGTTTATTCCTAATACAGGATATTTACCATCCCCAAACACACAAGCGTGATAACCTCTTTATCATATAATGTCATTCTTTAATTCTGTGCTTCAAAATCGCTTTCCCTCTCTCACAAACATTACTGAAACATTGCGAGTTTTCCTGGAATGCGCGCATTAATATTTATTACGTCACAGGGTATAAGTGATGTGTCAGTCGGACAGTGACAGTAGCCAATATAGTTCCAACTGAAATCCGTTTCTTATACAGTGGCGAAGCAACATATACGCAAAACAACAATTGTTTTTAAATGCCTTTCGCCGCAATCCATTGGTCTGTCCGCTAGAGTAACTGCCCCTTGTCAAAGGGAAGCTACTCTAACCCTAGTCTATGAGACGTCACTGCCACGGTCAGAACTTGTTCACAGTCGGTCTGTCCTGTCATAACGTTAAGAAGTGTAGTCAGATGTACACACAGCGACAAAACGAAACAAGGTAACAATTCAAACATATTTCGGCCAAATCGAACTATTTTAATTTGTGGAGAAGGTTACAAGCCGCAGAGGTCTACAAGCACAGATATGGCTACTGATCCCCCTTGGCTAGGCCTCGGCAAAATTGTTTGCGAAATTTATATCTCCAAAGTTGCCAAAACTTATAAAATGCCTTAGCTACGTAACAGTTACAGACACTGATTTTCAGTATATTAGAGTCACTGTTCTTTTGATAATGATAGCAATTATCCCTGTTGTTTATCCAAATTCCCGATGGTTCATACCGACTCGATCGCCGAATGACAAGGGTGACGCCATGTTTGTTTATAAACAGTGAAAGTATAGTCCCTACTTGACCTTTGAAATTTGCATCTCTATCCGCATATGACCCCAACGGATATCGTTTTTATCCGTTGGCTTTTTTCTGCCGAGAAACCTACCCATTGTATGATAAAAGATGTTATTCGGGATTCGGGGGGGGGGGGGGGGGGGGGGGGGCACGGGTGGCCCGCTGTGCAGTTGCCTGAACCCTTGAACTATCTGCACTACAACTGTGCCTGTAGTTTAACAAGTGGCATACGCCTACGGTCTATGTCAGATTTGTTTTTTCCCCAACATCAAGCTGACACGCGCGATGTAACTGTAACAATTCAATCACCCACACATAAATATCGCAGTTTCCACCCGAGAACAGCACCCGACATCCCTTGCCCCCGCATCCCATCACCAGACTCTATTTGGCGCCCGTCGGGGGGATGGAGGTTACAGTGATCTCTTGAATAATTGGGATGAACACCACCCTGTCTGCCTACAGACGGAGCGCCCTCTAGCGTGCCACTGTTGAATTATGCAACAATTGTCGACCCCGAGAGTCGGTTATTCGGTTCGCAGTTGATCGCGACGGACTCGCGTTTTGCTGGAGAGTTGTTAATGTTCCTTCGTGGCTGATGACGCGGAGATTAGCTGCAGTCGTGATCAACTCGGGGGAAGGCGAAAAGTCGAATTTCCATCTTTTCTAACATTTAATGGATGCCTACAACTCTTATTTATGTCTATCAATGATAACAATACTAACAATCGGAGATATAACTTTCAGTTAACACTGGCGCGTTTCGCTTAAAACAAAATACGTGTGGTTCTTGCTATCTTCAAGTGTGACTGTTAGAAATGTCGAACATTTCAGGAAATAACAATTCAATAAATATAAAATGTCAATGTAAGCGAACTACCTGTCTTTATTATCCGCCGAAACAGGTGAGGTGAGGTGAAATGGGGTTTAACGCCGCGTCCAAGATTATTGCACTTTATAGCGACGTGCATGTTCGTGTGTCTGTGTGTGTGGCTGCTTGTACTAGTCCGGACTGATGCCGATTTATAGTGCTAGCTCACTGAGATACCATGTCGCAGTTTAACATAAATACCCCACTAAGACACAGTATACTGACTTCGAGCCGACCAGTCCTTGTTTTAGCCCCTTAATGCCGAGCGCCAGACAGGGTAACAACAAGTACCATCTTTTAACGTCTTTTGGTATGACGCGGCCGGGGATCGAATCCCGAACCTTCCGCTCTCCGGGCGGACGCTCTACCACTAGACCACGGAGGCGGTCTCCCCCGAAACAGATTCCATTTGGCGTAAAGGGCAAACATAGCTGTGAAAATTGTTTGAATGGACCACTGGTAATCAGTGATGACACCAGGTGTTCGCGAAAAGGGTAAGCATGTCCTCGGGGTACGCCCACATCTGCAATCCTGCCATGCGACGGCGGTCTAGAACAAACCAGACAATCAAGTGATCGATAAACCAGATAATCCAGTGATAAGATAGTGCATTTACTGATTTTGTTGAAACTAATAAAAACGGTATGTTAATATTAAAATACTTCTGCTGTGTACAAGTGTACATGTATACAATGTCACCATCTATATATAAGGAAGCAAAAGTCATTCAATTGGCGCTGGGCGTCATTGTCACTGTAAAAAGTATATGTGTACTATTAGGAAACACATCAGTTGACGTTTGACGTCAAAGTCAATGTAAAACATAAACCAATATTAGGAAACATGTGGAATATCTCTGATCAGGGCTGAAAGCGCAGACAACAAGGCTCCCATCGAGCACAACAACCAAGTGTATGCGATCAACAAGATGAAAATATACATTAATATACTTCATACATCCGTATCCCCTCAGAGGCAAAGGGCTCAAGAAGAGAAAAATATACACGCATCTGATCGAAAACAACTAAACTGGGCGGCAAAAGAAAGTACAGGTCGAGTTCCATGATCGATAAAAAAAATAACAAGAAGAGGTTTAATTGTGAATTATAATAATCTAGGGAGGGGTAACAAATGATTGATCAACCACAGTTTGAATTAAATTGTGCAATCACAGGTAATGTAAGCTCAAGGTAAACAATGGTGGGGTAAGAAATTTCATTTTCAAAAGTTGTCTGAAATGTCACCAAAAAATTGTCAGACACACTACAAGTTCATTGTCGACACAGTTGCATTCAATAGCGTGAGTGACCTCCAGCTGCCTCAATGCATGCTGTGATACGCCGCCTCATCGATGACGTCAGTCTTCTGATGACGTGGACTGGAATCCGTTGCCACTCGTCTCTCAGGGCCTGCTGCGATTCTTGTCTGTTGACGGGAGGCTGATGGCGTGCTCTAATCTGTCTGTTAAGATGGTTCCACAGATGTTCATTAGGATTCATATCGGGGTGAGTGGGAAGGCCAGGGCAAAACGTCAACGTTCTGCTGGTTTAGAAAGTTCCGAGTCAGTCTTGCAGTATGGGGCCTGGCATTGTCGTGTTGAAACAATGTACCGATGTCGATGTTGAGCAGTCAGTACCATTCCTCGGAAAGGACGATACCCTCGGATTCCAGGCGCACGAAGTCGTCGTAGTACTGTACGTTGGCTAATGTCCCAACGCTATTGCTGCCGTCGCCGTTACGAATCTCTTTCGCAGGTGAATGAGCCGTATTTGACCGTCTTCCAATGGTGTTGTCACTCGGGGTCGTCCGGTTCTGACCTGTCCTGTGTCCTCCCTGTCTGCCTGTACCGTTGAATCAGCCTGGCTACTGGCAATGGTGTACACCAAAACCTTCTGGCAATTTGGACCTGTGTTGCCCCAGTTTCGGACATACCGATGGCTCTCTCTCTCTGCTCCTGTGACAGTCGTGGCATTTCCTTTTGTGTGCTTTCATCACGTGTGGATATACCCTACAGACGAACGCATTTATACAGCTAACATGCACGTGCAGTTTATGCCATAGGCGGGAAACCTGTTTCACCATTTTTTTGTCACCGCACGAGCGCCGTCAAAGGTGGCGCGTTCGGGTGAGGTGTTCTTTGGTACCTGTTCCTGGGCAGTCATATTCCCAATACCCACTTTCCACTAGTTATCGCTGTTTTTAGGAAAATTACAAATTGCCAACCTATACTTTCTTTTGGCGCTTAGTTTATTTCCCTGTCCAGTCATCATGTATTTCCCTCCTTAGCTCGCCTCTCTATAGTTCTCCCATCGACACAACGGCCACGTTGAGCAACGCAGACAAATAATTCAGCCACTAAGTGGTGCTCTCCAGACCCCTGTGAGAGACATATTAAACAAGATCCAGCAATCAGTGTTCCTGTGAGGCGGGACATTATATGTGGCCTGCTCCATTGCCTGCATCTAGTCGGATTGTCTTATTGACAGAGAAACTCGACAGAGCAGTGTACAATCTCATAATTCTCTCCTGCCTGGCGTTAATGACGGTCGCTATCTGTGGGTTGGTATGTCGCTTCTGTGCTGACCACTGTTCTGTTTTGATGGTTTTCTGGAATGGTCATCAATGTTCAAGGTCGGATTCAGCATCTCCGTCTCTGTCTCCGTGGCTGCTGGTACAAGTAATGGGGTTGACATTTGTTTTTTTGTTTTTTTGTAACTCCGCACTCTGCAATATTCCAGCTATATGACGGCGGTCTGTAAATAATCGAGTCTGGACCAGACAATCCAGTGGCTGCTGGCACAAGTAATGAGTTGAAATTTATTTGTTGGTTTGTTGTGTAACTCCGCACTCAGCTATATTCCAGCTATATGACGGTGGTCTGTAAATAGACGAGTCTGGACAAGACCATCCAGTGATTGACATCATGAGCATCGATCCATGCAATTAGGAAGCGATGACGTGCATCAACCAAGTCAGCGAGCCTGACTACCCGATCCCATTAGTCACCTCTTACAAGGGTCACAAGCATGGGTTGCTGAAGACCTATTCTAACCCGGATCTTCACGGGTCTCATGGGTTGACAATGTAATTTGGTTTGTTCTTTGAAGCATGGTAGTCCTGTTAAAGGTTCCTATCAAGCGTTCATTTCAAACGCTGCTTAATCCCAAACAG